>NW_027362762.1:105844491-106019491 GCF_046119375.1 Phyllobates terribilis
GAAATATGCAGAAATGCTAAAGTAGCAGGAAAATAATGATAATGCAATGCACATAAAAGAAAATTGAGTCCTGTAGACGTTGCTGGCGCTGGTGCAGACGACCGAGTATTCTCTCGTCTGAGAGAATTGGGTCAATTATACTAATCAGAGTGTGATCATAGTGTGATCCAGATAAGGAAAAGATGCTGATTTTTTTTTTCTATCTTCTCCATTCTGTCCACACTGTCGTCCGTGGAAATCAGACTGCACTCAGATGTCATCCGAGTGCAGTCCACTGTTTTCAGCGCACTCATTGACTTGCACAGATCGAAGTCGGGCATGCAGCGATTTTTTCCTCGGACGGACTCTGTCCACAGAAAAAAATTGGCCATGTGCTCGGCCCCATAGACTAACATTGGTCCAAGAGTGATCTGATGTTGTGTCAGATCCCACATGGACTGAAAATACTGTCATCTGCATGAGACCTTATGGCTCGGTCATACGAGTGTAAAACTCGGACGAGCGCTATTTGATGTTTTATCGGATAACACTGACCAATGTTATACTATGGCGCAGTAGTGCTGATCTGCATTTTTTCTACAGACCGAAGTGGGTCTGAATTGCAGCATGCTGGGAATGGCTCCGCAAATGCACTGCTTTCATATGTTTTACGGATCAGACAATGTACATATAGAAGTCAATGGGTGTGCGAAAAATGGATTACATACTAGTTAACATCCATATGGCATGCGTTTTTCATAGATCCATTACAATTATTAACATAGGAAGTTGTAATTGACTTTTTATTATTTATTAAATTATTAGTGTAAA
Source organism: Phyllobates terribilis (assembly GCF_046119375.1). Lineage (NCBI taxonomy): Eukaryota > Metazoa > Chordata > Amphibia > Anura > Dendrobatidae > Phyllobates > Phyllobates terribilis. The sequence continues at coordinate 105,845,302 of NW_027362762.1, forward strand.
AAATGATGTCATACAGATGACAAAACCAATGAAAAATTGACTGAAATGTTGAATGTTCACAAGCACATAGGCTAACATTGGTCAGTAATTATGATGTCCGTGTGCTGTCAGTGTCCATGTGAACATAGCCTTAGAGTGCCTAATTACATATTTCTTTTAGTGCCATTTTTCTGCAATTTTTTTCCCCAAAAGTACTGTGATCCGAGGTTGCCTGGAAGTTAGTAGGAAATGCTAAAATGCAGGATACACTCCGCACTGGTTTCAGGTAGCTTCTTTTTCACCCAAAATTTGTGTTTTTTTTGGGTTGTCTCTAGGTTTGATGTTTTTTTTTCTGCCACTTTGTTGTGTTTTATTCCCCTACACCTCCATTGGTTATTAATTGTTAACAATCTTAATGTGACTTACATATTTTCTTCTTAAAAAATGCTATAAAGAAGCAAGCAAAAATAAAATGTGTGATACTCACTACTTCCATATGAGCACTTCTTCATTCAGGGAGCTGGTCAATGGCCACATTTACACCTTCAGTATTTGGTCAGTATTTTACCTCAGTATTTGTAAGCCAAAACCAGGAGAGGAACAATCAGAGGAAAAGTATAATAGAAACACGTCACCACCTCTGTATTTATCACCCACTCCTCGTTTTGGCTTACAAATACTGATGTAAAATACTCAATGTGTGTCTGTGGCCAAAGGCAGTAAATGGCATGAAATAGCAAAAGGACCATTAGGCTACATTCACACATTCGTGTCCCCTCAATGTGCTATCCGTTTTTTTCTCGGACAGCACACGGACTCATGGCGTTTCATTGATCCATACACACCAGTTTTAAAAACGGGTAAATGTCTCTGTTCCGTGAGACTCTGAGCTCGTCCTATTCTCGTCCATTTAGTGGATCAGATTCGGTCATTAAAGTCTATGGAGATCTGTGAAAAATAGATGAATAACTGAAGAAATACTGTGTACTTCAGCATTCCATACAGGTTTCATCTCTTTCTCACAGATCCATTGTTAAGAGTCAGAGGATGACTAAAAGCTCAGAGAGTTCACACCTCCTTCAGTTATTAAAAATGGATGAGAAAATATGGATGACACATGAGAAAAAAAGGGTTAGTTTTCTACAGATGTATTAATATATCCGGGTGTATAAATGTAGTCTTACATGAAACTTTTTTGTTTCAACATCACCTCTCAGGTGCTCCCAGATTATTTATTTTTACGTCCCTGCAACGTTCATGTGACCACTGCAGCCAATCATTGGCCTTGGTGGTCTTCTGTGTTCCACTTCAGAATTGCTGCTCAGGCTAGTGATTGGCTGCAGTGGTCACATGGGTAGACAGCATGTGACCACTGCAGGGAAGTAAACCAGGGGCGGAACTACCGCCCGTGCAGCCGGTTCATTGAACGGGGGCCCCGAGGGAGAGGGGGCCCCTCCAGCCTCCAGCACGGCCGCCATCAGGGCATGACTGCTCTGACTCCAGTATGGGGCCCGGCCGGTAGGGGCCCCCTCGGAGCCCCGTTGGGGGCCCCCCTCTTGTGCATCTCTCGCCTCATGGGGCCTCCGGCCCCATGCTAAGCGCCGGGTCCGGGACATCTCAGCGCTGCGCTGCGCTGCCGTGGCAGCGCCTTCATGATTCCCCTGACTTCCGGTCATGTGACGGCGCCGTCACATGGCCGGAAGTCAGGAGAACCTGGTGTCAGCGATTTGGACGAGTGCCAGGATTCTGCAGGGATTGCATGGGGGTAAGTATAACAAGTTTTATTTTTTTTAAAATACAATTAACTAGGAGTGAGGGGAATGGGAGATGCACATGTGGGGGGGGGGATGAGAGATGCACATGTGGGGCGGGATGAGAGATGCACATGTGGGGGGGATGAGAGATGCACATGTGGGGGGGGAGATGAGAGATGCACATGTGGGGGGGAGATAAGAGATGCACATGTGGGGGGGGAGATAAGAGATGCACATGTGGGGGGGAGATGAGAGATGCACATGTGGGGGGGGGGATGAGAGATGCACATGTGGGGGGGATGAGAGAGGTGCACATGTGGGGGAGGGGGATGAGAGGTGCACATGTGGGGGAGGGGGATGAGAGGTGCACATGTGGGGGAGGGGGATGAGAGAAGTGCACATGTGGGGGAGGGGGATGCGAGAGGTGCACATGTGGGGGAGGGGGATGAGAGAGGTGCACATGGGGGGGTGAGAGAGGTGCACATGGGTAGGTGGTGAGAGCCGCACATGTGGGGGGATGAGAGATGCACATGGGGGGGATGAGAGAGGGGCACATGTGGGGGAGGGGGATGAGAGATGTGCACATTGGGGGGTGAGAGATGTGCACATGGGGGGGTGGTGAGAGATGTGCACATGGGGGGGTTTGAGAGCTGCACATGGGGGGGTTTGAGAGCTGCACATGGGGGGGGTTTGAAAGCTGCACATGGGGGGGATGAGAACTGCACATGGGGGAATTGGGAGAAAATGAGCTGCACATGGGGGAATTGGGAGTAGGGGGATAATGAGCTGCACATAATGAATGTGGGGTGGGGGAGAGTAAATGATGATGGGGTGGGGAGAGCACGGACATGATATAATGAATTGGGGCAGGGGGTGCATGTAAATAATGAATGCAGGGAGCAGGAAGCATAGAGTAGGGGGCGTTGCGGATGCAGGAGTGTAACTGGTAACAAATTGGCGGAAAGAGTAGAGGTTCTAATTAAATTATATATTAAGTGCCTATTTACAGTTAATGGGGGCACCGTGGTGGATTACAATTTATATTTGGAATGGTAGGTGGCATAAAAACTAACCATATATTGATGGTGGATGCACGTCTGTATTCAGCTGCGTAATGTAGAAGTTGGGGAATGTGCTCTAGATAACTGTGTTATTTTATGCAAGACAAGTCCTGGCTGGAAGACGTGATGGCGGTCTGTGCTGAATGAAGGAGAAAAGCGTAGCTGAAGGACTTCACCTAGAGACGTCACCAGTGAGTCAGTGTATTACATGTACACTTACACTATATACTATGTACCGGGCTCCTGTGTATAATGTCACTGGTGATCACTGTATTACCTGTACACTATATACAGAGCTCCTGTGTATAATGTCACTGGTGATCACTGTATTACCTGTACACTGACACTATATACAGAGCTCCTGTGTATAATGTCACTGGTGATCACTAGATTACCTGGACACTTACATTATACATACCATGTATAGAGCTCCCGTGTATAATGACACTTATGGTAATATTAGTAATGTGGTGGTAATATTAGTAATGTGGTGGTAATATGTGGTCTGGTCATGGTGTGGCAGTTTTTCTCCCTTCTGTGTGGTATTATTCGGCCACTATGTTGTGGTAATATGTGGTCTGGTCATGGTGTGGCGGTATTCCCTGTATGTGGTATTATTGGTCATTTAAAAAAAAAATGTATATGACACATTCCCTTAAAGAAAACTAAATAAAAATATATCTAAAAAGAGTATTGGATATTTTAAGAAAATTTTAATAGCTTAGAGTAGGGCCCGGCCAGAAGAGTCTACCTTATCGTGGTGGCGGCTTTAAAAATCTTTTGGCCAAAACAAAAGCTGATGGCTATGTATGTGGCGCCGTCACATGGCCGAACGTCAGGAGAACCTGGTGGCAGCGACGTGGACGAGCGCCAGGATTCTGCAGGGATCGTATGGGGGTAAGTATAACAAGTTTTATTTTTTTTAAATACAATTAATTAATCAGGAGTGGGGGGAATCAGAGATGCACATGGGGGGGATGAGAGATGCACATGGGGGGGATGAGAGATGCACATGGGGGGGTGAGAGATGCACATGGGGGGGATGAGAGATGCACATGGGGGGATGAGAGATGCACATGGGGGGGATGTGAGATGCACATGGGAGGGATGAGAGATGCACATGGGATGAGAGATGCACGGGGGGATGAGAGATGCACGGGGGGGTGAGAGATGCACGGGGGGGTGAGAGATGCACGGGGGGGTGAGAGATGCACATGGGAGGGATGAGAGATGCACGGGGGGGATGAGAGATGCACGGGGGGGGGCAAGAGATGCAGGGGGGGATGAGAGATGCACATGGGAGGGATGAGAGATGCACATGGGAGGGATGAGAGATGCACATGGGAGGGATGAGAGATGCACATGGGGGGGATGAGAGATGCACGGGGGGGATGAGAGATGCACGGGGGGGATGAGAGATGCAGGGGGGGATGAGAGATGCACGGGGGGGATGAGAGATGCAGGGGGGGATGAGAGATGCACGGGGGGGGGTGAGCTGCACATGGGATGAGAGCTGCATATGGGGGGGATGAGGGCTGCACATGGGGGGGTTATGTTTACATAACTTTGTTGCCTTATGAAGGGCAGGGGGGGGGCCCCAAAAATTTCTTGCACAGGGGCCCACTACAGTCTGTGTCCGCCCCTGAAGTAAACAAATACCGTCAGCGAGCACGGAACCAACACTGGAGTAATAGAGGATTTATTGAATGATATATGAACATTATGTTTACGGTAAACCTCCAACAGACCTCCCGGTAGCTGCACTTTCAGTGAGGTGGCCAGCCACCCCGGTTTCCGAGGACCCAAAGTAACAGGTTTGCTTTAATTTTGCAGGGAAGCAGCAATTTCACCTATAAGACCAAGCATCCATTACAATCAGCAGCTTAAGTGCTCAACGTAGAGGCTCAGAATTAGGGGCATATCTAATTGGGTTTAGGGGTTGCAGATGTAACTGGACTGTGGAGTCTTGGAGGCCAAAAGGACCATATGAGAGAGACTAATAATGTTAAAGACCCGTGATAGTTGGGGGCTTTGTTGGAGATTTTGCCATGATGCTTATGAGCTTCACATTACGCCACTGTTCAGAATTAACAGGAACCGATGAAAGTGTCCAGGAGATTTACGGCATTCACACTGGGCTGTATTTTCTAATGTAATAGTTCTTGATAGTTTCCATAATTTAGTCTACCTCCTCAAGAATGTCTCTTGCAAAGACTTTGGTCCGAGAGCCGAACTCACCAATACTAATGACGGAGTCTCCGTTCAGACACCACACAGAACTGTCCTTGGGGCATCCATGTTCCATCTGTTTAAAAACCCAGCATGCGCGATAGGCCGTAGGCTGGGCTCAGACCGCTGTGCTTTCTGTCAGTCTGCTATATGTGCACAATGAGCTTCACACGGACGTCACGCTGACCACTACTTGTCAATGTAGTCGTGTACATGAGCGATTTTACACACCAAAAAAAGTGCAACATGTACTGGTCTGATTTCTTTCGCAGAAGAAAGAGTGCTTATTTTAATAGCAGGCATCTCTTGCACCCGTCATGCACAGGATTCAAGTCAACCCCGCAATTTGTGGCTGTGAATGCTCGGATAATACAGATTTTTGTGTAATCATGCCCTTATGCTTGTAACAGGCAATTAAAGGGGTTGTGCGGGACTTTAACATTGATAGCCCATCCTTAGGATAGTTCATCAATGTCTGATCGGCACCTCCGTCGATCAGCTGTTCCCGGTGTCGGCAGCTGGAACTGCTCAACACAGCTCCGTCGACGGAATAGTGGCTGCAGCTGGGTACTGCAGATCCGCTCCCTATTAAAATCAATGGGAGCAGATGTGCAGTACTTTTCTACTGCTACTATTCCGTTGATGGAGCTGTGCAGTTCCGTAACTGAGCAGTTCCAGCCGTCGACACCGGGAACAGCTGATTGGCAGAGGTGCCGGGTGCCACATCCTCACCGGTCAGACATTGATGACCTACCCTAAGGATAAGCCATCAATCTTAAAGTCCAACACAAGTGAACACCAAAAGAAATACGGTCTTATCCTATGGACAAATTTGCATAGGTGAGGGGTAAACTGTTCACTTTTTAGGGTTACACAAGCCACAACCAAGGAATCAGTTATTGACAGCTGCTGCAGTACTCTCAGGTTGAGAGATCCCGCCATATAAAGCAAGTAGTGGGAGGATAGGAGTAGTAGTCTGCGCTGCTGATGTAATTCAAGAATCCAGAAGACGTTGTACAGGATTGACCATGCGGCTTATTCTCAACTCGCCTCAAAGTTGGACCAAGTTCTTCATCAGGAGTACCACAATATCCTGGACAACCCCTTTAACTACTCAAAAAATATTCATTATGTCCAAAATATGTGAAAAGGGATCAATAAGAAATAATTCTGACAGATTATTCAAGGGACACTTTAAAGAGTTTTTCCTTACTTATCACCCTGATGCCCCATCCTTAGGATAGGTCATCAATAGAAAATCAGTGGAGGTCTAACGCCGGCCGCCCCCAATAATCTGCTATTTGCAACTCCAGCCAATGTGTACAATGCACACAGCTCCATTCACTGTGTAGTGGCTGTCCCCAGGTACTGCAGATCAGCTTCCATTCACTTCTATAGGAGCTGAGCTGAATCACCAGAGAACATTCAGCTCCGTTCACCCCCACTGTTCACTGAAAACAGCCAACATGTAGGGGCGCCTAGCGTCAGACCCCCCCACGATCTGACATTGATCACTCACTCACTCACTCATGTAATATAGCATATGTTGCAAAAAAAAAAAAAAAAGTTTTATAATGTATTTTTCTGCTCGTCTCAGATAAGTTTCTGTTTTTGTCTTTTATGAACTTCTTTTGTCACCGGCTTAATTTTCCGAGAAACCACAGCAAACAGCTCCATTCAGGCTCAGATGAGAAGCCTTGAACTACAGTCACCTCTGTCACTGAAGAGGTTAATAAATGTCCTATACATATTACATATTACCGCTATACAAACACTTTAATGACATGCATAGGCTTTGCAGAAACACAAACAGCTATTATACCTATTGGATCTCACATGTGTTGCCCATTCCTAAGAACAAGTTGAGAGGCAGTACTAGATGTAAAATACCCACGTGTGATATCAGGCAGTATCCATTAGTGCGCTGTTGTGATTATCAAATGTTTATGCCTTTTTCTGTAATTTAGATCCTTTACAGCAATTATGTAATTACCGACTAAAATAGAAAAATGCATTCGGCCATAAGTGCTGCAGGAGAGTGAGGTTACACTGCCCTCTACAGAGCAGGACGGACATTGCAACTGGTGATCAATGCTAGTAATAAAGAAGATCATTTATCTATCAATCTATCTGTCTATCTATCTATCATATAAAAAGAGAGAGGCAGCACGGCAAAAATGAATGCTAAAAGTGTGGACTTTCTGCATTTATTGTGGGAGTGCTGCCTCTCTCTTTTTATATTTTATATGCTACAACAATAATTCAACAATTGGATACTTGTTTTGCAGACCTGGCACCCACTGTATGTGATTGTAGTGCTGTTCTATTTTTTACACTGATATCTATCTATCTATCTAATTGCAAAAATATAGATGCAGCACTGGTATAAACTGAAAAACAGTGGGTGCAAAGCCTCCCAGGAAAAACCAAACCTCAACATGTATTCAAAAAACGAAGGCAGTACTCCAAAGTCCAATTTCGATGGTGTTTTTTTGACCTATGGTCATAATGGCAAAATTTCGTTCAAAGTGTGGAACTTTCTCAAGCATGAGAAAGTTCCACACTTGGAATGAAACGTTGTCATTATAACCATGGGTCAATAATCCACCATTGAAATTGGACTTTGGAGTACTGCCTTCGTTTTTTGAACATCTACCTACAGTACAGACCAAAAGTTTGGACACACCTTCTCATTTAAAGATTTTTCTGTATTTTCATGACTATGAAAATTGTACATTCACACTGAAGGCATCAAAACTATGAATTAACACATGTGGAATTATATACTTAACAAAAAAGTGTGAAACAACTGAAAATATGTCTTATATTCTAGGTTCTTCAAAGTAGCCACCAAAGCAGCATCATTCTCTTGATGAGCTTCCAGAGGTAGTCACCGGAAATGGTTTTCACTTCACAGGTGTGCCCTGTCAGGTTTAATAAGTGGGATTTCTTGCCTTATAAATGGGGTTGGGACCATCAGTTGTGTTGTGCAGAAGTCTGGTGGATACACAGCTGATACTCCTACTGAATAGACTGTTAGAATTTGTATTATGGCAAGAAAAAAGCAGCTAAGTAAAGAAAAACAAGTGGCCATCATTACTTTAAGAAATTAAGGTCAGTCAGTCCAAAAAATTGGGCAAACTTTGAAAGTGCCCCCAAGAGCAGTTGCAAAAACCATCAAGCGCTGAAAAGAAACTGGCTCACATGAGGACCTCCCCAGGAAAGGAAGGCCAAGAGTCACCTCTGCTTCTGAGGATAAGTTTATCCGAGTCACCAGCCTCAAAAATCGTAGGTTAACAGCAGCTCAGATTAGAGACCAGGTCAATGCCACACAGAGTTCTAGCAGCAGACACATCTCTACAACAACTGTTAAGAGGAGACTTTGTGCAGCAGTCCTTCAGGGTAAAATAGCTGCTAGGAAACCTCTGCTAAGGACAGGCAACAAGCAGAAGAGACTTGTTTGGGCTAAAGAACACAAGGAATGGACATTAGACCAGTGGAAATCTGTGCTTTGGTCTGATGAGTCCAAATTTGAGATCTTTGGTTCCAACCACCGTGTCTTTGTGCGACGCAGAAAAGGTGAACGAATGGACACTACATGCCTGGTTCCCACCGTGAAGCATGGAGGAGGAGGTGTGATGGTGTGGGGGTGCTTTGCTGGTGACACTGTTGGGGATTTATTCAAGATTGAAGGCATACTGAACCAGCATGGCTACCACAGCATCTTGCAGCGGCATGCTATTCCATCCAGTTTGCGTTTAGTTGGACCATCATTTATTTTTCAACAGGACAATGACCCCAAACACACCTCCAGGCTGTGTAAGAGCTATTTGACCAAGAAGGAGAGTGATGAGGTGCTACGCCAGATGACCTGGCCTCCACAGTCACCAGACCTGAACCCAATCGAGATGGTTTGGGGTGAACTGGACCGCAAAGTGAAGGCAAAAGGGCCAACAAGTGCTAAGCCTCTCTGGGAACTCCTTCAAGATTGTTGGAAGACCATTTCCGGTGACTACCTCTTGAAGCTCATCAAGAGAATGCCAAGAGTGTGCAAAGCAGTCACAAAAGCAAAAGGTGACTACTTTGAAGAACCTAGAATATAAGACATATTTTCAGTTGTTTCACACTTTTTTCTTAAGTATATAATTCCACATGTGTTAATTCATAGTTTTGATGCCTTCAGTGTGAAAGTACAATTTTCATCTATCTATCTTATCTATTTTATATATACTATGATAGTGCTACTCACTCAGCTGCACACAGAGGTAGACACAGGAACGTTTCTTCAGGTGGTTTATTTAAAACACAGCATAAATCAGTGTAGGGTGCAATATAAAAACACGGCCTTTGTGGCAAAAATAGGAAAACAAACCAAACATATAGCACAGTCCAAATGCCTGCGGAGATCTGCCCGCTCAGGTACAACAGCAGAGTTCACATAAACACTGCTGTGGAGCTCCTGCCTCCAGACACACATACAGAAAAAAAGCTCAGTGGCCTGATATTTAACCTGTCGGACCACATCTTTGAGGTGGAGATTAGTGATGAGCGAGCATACTCACTACTGCTTGGTGCTCGCCCGAGCATCTTACTGCTCGAGATGCTAGGCGCTCGCCGAGTATTTCCAGGGTTGCTCGACGGGAGCTCGGGTCCCCTCCCTGCATGTTTGGCGCTCTTTAGAGCACCAATCAACATGCAGGGATTTTCCGCCACTCACTGTAATGCCGCAGCCATGTTGGTTGTGGCATTACAGTGATTGGCTGGCCGCACAGCATCATCAGGTCTATATCAGACCTGGCGCCGCCATGCTCGTCATAGTCACTTCAGAATCAGACAGTGTAGGGAGAGCTGCTGCTGAGCCAGGGAGAGATTTGCATGTTTCTAGTTAGTGTATGTGTGGCACCCCTGAGGGTTCAGTCGCCACAGAGGTACTGCGCCTCACCCAGAGGTGTGGCATCTCCTTCTCTCAGGTAAGGATGGAGTACTGCCCGGGACCCCAACACCTGCACTCAACACTACACTACTCTAGGCCGGCTTGAAGGGCATTATGCACTTCTTTTGCTGCCCCGTCCCTGGCTGGAGTGGGGGGGGAACCAAAAGTGAGGGGGAACCAGTAGTGGGTGTGGGTGGAGGACGTAGATCAGGGGAGCACTTGAATAGGAGGTGTATGTAAAGGGGAGCCATCTTAGAGTAGGAGGTCGGTCAGTGGATTCAGTGAGAGAGAAGAGGAGAGGAGCAGAGTCTCCTAAGGAGCTCTGCTACAGAGTGGGGCCTAGTAAGAGAGGCCCAAGAGTGAGAGGGGAGTCAGGGAGGAAGGCTCCAGTAATAGAAGGGATCCCAGGGGGTACGGTGAGTGCAGGACGGCACCCGTACGCCCGAATCTGCCAGGCGTCAGAGGGATCAGGCCGCAAGAAGGGAACGAGTCCCTGGACTGGCCGTGTTACTTCAAGTCTCGGCTGGAAAACCGGAGACTTCTGCACTTACAGGGTGCAGTAGCCACACACGCACCTAAGCCGCCGAAAAGGGAACCAAGTCAGGTCCGGGAACTTCAAGTTGCCCAGAGGGATCTCAAGGTACCCGATCGGGACTTTGTGTGGCGAGGCGCAGGGCAGAAGGGAGAGACCCAGCGTGGGAAGTCGGCTAAGGAAAGAACATACAGAAAGGGGGTCCCGTTAAGTGCTTCTGATATACTTGAGGGAGTGCTGAACCCCTGCCTGGTAAACACAGTTCGACGTGGGAGATGGTCACCTGTACAGTGCCACCTGAAGAACCTAAATAACTGTGAGTAAACTCGGATGACTGCACCCCACTGTTTCTGTCAGTTATTTCTTCAACGCTGTCGCTCCTGCACTACAACGCCCAGCATCACCATCTGCACCTACACTGCCCTGGAGCTGTGCTCTGCCTGTGGAGAGCCGCACCAACCAAGCTGCCCTAACATCTGCTCCAGAGGTCTGCAGCAGCACTGGTACCCATTACCGGGAACCACAGGTGGCGTCACGAGACAAAAACTATTATTCGTTCCTTCAAGCAACAAACCCCTTTTTAAAGAGTGACCCCAGGGTACGAGCCCGGGAGCCAACTGCCGTGACATCCCAAGAAGGTAAAGGCTCTTCCTGGCGTCACGAACAGGGTTTCATGCCCGTTATCACCGGGTATTGTGCGCCTAGTTTTCTACACTGAATTTGGCGCCAGCCTCAGAAGAACGGGCGCCATTATGTGTGTACTCAAAGACAACAAGGAATCACCTCCCATCGTGGGCCGAGTCCCAGAATGGCGCCAAAAGCGAGGCCCGCCCCAAGCAACAGTGATCATGTACGTAGATGTGTCTATCAAAGTGGGAGGGCCGCTCCTAGGAGTGACCGACAACAGGCTGCCATGGAACCGCCCCCGAAAGGGGAGAGGAGGAGGAGAAAAGCAGTGGAGACAGGGTGTGGTCTTAACCAGTCTAGACAGACCGCACCCGGCAGCCAGCATGGACGGAAGCCAGGACCAAGACTCCGCCTCTGGCCTGCAGCAACTAGCGACCCCCTTCACCCTGGTGGGAGCGATATCTAAGTTGTACCCAGAGGATGCCGAATTCCTCCAGGCCAAAGTGCAGGAGCTGAGCCAGCAAGTGGAGAAGGCCCAGCAAGCAGCTGTTGCCAGATGGAAGGAGGAGCTGTTGGCGAAGATCGCAGCCCGGCGGCAGCCAGCGCTGCGTGCCACCAACGGCACCCCAGCCCTGGCGGAGCCTGATGAGCACCAGGAGGCTGCGTGCAGCACAGGAGCAGGTAGGAAAAGTTCCCCTGTCCCGGGCGCTGAAAGCACTGACCTGCTCCTGGGCCTCCTACAGAACCCTCCGTCCCCGGCCGCGTACGCCCTGGAGCAACTCCTGAGCCCGGAACCTCCAACCCTGGGCGTCGACTCCGCGGACCTGCTGCTCGGCTCTCTCCCAGAACCGCCAGCCCCGGCACCCTAGTGGGTGTACGGAGTGCCCTCATTTGACTGGTCCGCAAAGTATGAGGACCAGCAACAACTCCCTCTAGCCCCTGCACCAGCAGCACCCCCGGCTGCTCGCCAAGAAGGAGAAGAATTTAGGTGGAACAACCGGGGGGGGGGACCTAATGGGGTTCCCGTAGGAGACCCAGGCCCAAGCTCTGCAGAGGGAGGAGTTCTGCAGACAGAAGCTCCTGCAGCTGGCAAAGGAACGGCGCACCCGGCGGGTGCGCTAGGAACAAATGGAGGCCAGGAAAAGGCCGCTAAAGCTCACATCCGCAAAACAGAGTCTGTCCGGCCTAGTCCCCGTGCGGAGGGACTAATAGTGAAGTTCGATCTGGAAGCCCGATGGGGCTTTATCCGTGATCCACAATTCGATAGAGACATTTTTGTTTATCGGCGGGATGTCGAGCCCCACCTGGAACAGGGTCATCCCGACCGAAATCTCTACCCCGGTGACCGTGTCACCTACACCAGGCACCACGGGGAACGCGGGTGGTATGCCCTCCAAGTGCATCGTGTGGTCGAGGAGGAGGAGGACATGCCCCTGCAGCCTGAGGCTGATGACCCGGCTGGGTCAGTCGGCAAAAAACAGGCATACCCCCGGCGGGGACACCACTACTGAGTAAGAGTGAGTGGACACTGTGTAAAATAGTTACCTGTAAGGGTACAGTAGAAAAATTTAAAATTTAATTGTGCGTGAACTGAAAATAATATGTGCATTTAGTTACCCGTGAGGGTATAAAGACTGTAGGTTATGGACGGTGAATAACCGAGAAACTGTCCGTTGTAAATAGTTGCACTTATTAAAGTGCCCCCTATTGGTTTTATATTAAGAGACTGTGACGCCTCTTACTCGAAAAGCCCTTTAGTTTACCCTGGGAGATGGGGGACTCGGAGTCGGGTCCTGAGATGGAGAGATGGGGTGCAGCCGTGGCCCGGACCCGACCCGTGCTCAGGGCCGTCACATTAAAAAGGATGGTGTGGGCTTATCCGGGTTGAGTGGCTGATTAACGACTACGCCACCTGTGGTGCCTGGTGAAGGGCCACCAGCGCCGCTGCAGTCCGCTGAGGCATGGTGTTACGGCGGCCATAGTTATTTCTACTCCCCACAGGCGGAGCAAGGCCTCAGGGCTTTACTCACTTTAGAGATGGCAGAAGGAAGGCGACTCCCTGCTCCCCGCAGAGTCCTGCGGTCACCAGGGATGGGGGTCCGACAACCTCCGAGTAAGTCCAGCATTCAGTCGGGACCCTACACCAGAGTGTTCCTGAACTACAGACCGAATCCTTTCCTGTCCGTGTGTGTGCGAATAGGCCGGGTCTCCCTCTGAGCTCCTCTCAGAACAAGGGTACGGGTGGCAGCTCCGCTCCATCCGATACCCGGTGGGATCCTCTGGGCCTACCGGGCTTTCCCGACCAGGACGTGGAGTAGCAAGGTCGGGTGTCGGGGGCCGGTACCCCTCTTGTAGCCGGACTCCCTCTGAATATATCAGGTTGGCGAGGACAGGTGGCATACTCCGCTCCGTCTGCATCCTGCCTGGGATCCATTTGCTATGGAGCCACACTCTTAAGCTCCGGGCCTTCTTGGTCATGGTCCTAGACCGGGTGGAGACATTCCTTGTCTACAACCTGCTCCTCGACCCAAGGCCAAGGTACGAGGGCTGTGTCTCCATCCGCTGCAGGTCCACACAGGATCCACGTTCAGGGTGGGAGATCACAGTACTTGACAGCCCAAAGACCAAGAACCAAAAATGGCTTTTTATTAAATATGAAATCTAAAGTGTAACTAACTTGTAAGTCCTCCACCCTCACCCACTAACTGGTTCCCCTCACTCTTGGTTCCCCAGTCTCCCTGTAACCAGGGGAGCAGCACCTAGTGCATATTAGCCCCCTCTGGTGGAGAAATGTGGTGTTGGATGCAAAGGTTGGGTCACGACTATCGTACTGTTCTTACCTCAGAGGAGGAACACTACACTCCATTAGAGAAGTGCAGCATCCCTGTGGCGGTCGAACCCTCAGGGGCGCCACAAGACCACTGAACAAAAACCCGTTTGGCGTGGCCGAAGACGTGGTCCAACATCTGGATCACTTATGCCCTGTAGCCACGCCCAGGGCCTACGTTGAGGGTTTCCAGAAGGGTCCCTCATGCTGCTCATGTTGCACCTTCACCTGGTTATGGGACTCACTGTAACTTTAAGAAGAATGTCTTATACGAAAAATGTTTTATATGTTTGAAGAAAGTTTTATAATGTTTTTGATAAAAGTAACCAGTAACGTTTAAGAAAAAGTGCCTCCCATAAAAGGAAGAAAGCGTTTGTTTATAATCTTGCATGTGAATGCATTCTAAAAATTGCAAGTCTGTAATATACCGTGTTTTACTCCGTTCCAGCCCGCGGACGTGCTGTGTTTTGCCGGGGGAAAATGTGGTGCCCCTGAGGGTTCAGTCGCCACAGAGGTACTGCACCTCACCCAGAGGTGTGGCATCTCCTTCTCTCAGGTAAGGATGGAGTACTGCCCGGGACCCCAACACCTGCACTCAACGCTACACTACTCCAGGCCGGCTTGAAGGGCATTATGCACTTCTTTTGCTGCCCCGTCCCTGGCTGGAGTGGGGGGGAACCAAAAGTGAGGGGGAACCAGTAGTGGGTGTGGGTGGAGGACGTAGATCAGGGGAGCACTTGAATAGGAGGTGTATGTAAAGGGGAGCCATCTTAGAGTAGGAGGTCGGTCAGTGGATTCAGTGAGAGAGAAGAGGAGAGGAGCAGAGTCTCCTAAGGAGCTCTGCTCCAGAGTGGGGCCTAGTAAGAGAGGCCCAAGAGTGAGAGGGGAGTCAGGGAGGAAGGCTCCAGTAATAGAAGGGATCCCAGGGGGTACGGTGAGTGCAGGACGGCACCCGTACGCCCGAATCTGCCAGGCGTCAGAGGGATCAGGCCGCAAGAAGGGAACGAGTCCCTGGACTGGCCATGTTACTTCAAGTCTCGGCTGGAAAACCGGAGACTTCTGCACTTACAGGGTGCAGTAGCCACACACGCACCTAAGCCGCCGAAAAGGGCACCAAGTCAGGTCCGGGAACTTCAAGTTGCCCAGAGGGATCTCAAGGTACCCGATCGGGACTTTGTGTTGCGAGGCGCAGGGCAGGAGGGAGAGACCCAGCGCGGGAAGTCGGCTAAGGAAGGAACATACAAAAAGGGGGTCCCGTTAAATGCTTCTGATATACTTGAGGGAGTGCTGAACCCCTGCCTGGTAAACACAGTGCGACGTGGGAGATGGTCACCTGTACAGTGTGTAACGGGTCTGGGAGGCGGAACCTCTGAGCTACTATACAAGGGGGCGGTCCTTGTAAGTGAGCGGGTGGCGACCAGGGAAGACGGGCAGGCAGTCACAGCAGGTGACCGGGACAGTCTCTGAGTGAACGGGCTGGAGGTCACGGCAAGTGACCGGGGCAGTCTCTGGATGAACGGGCAGGAGGTCACAGCAAGTGACCGGGGCAGTCTCTGGATAAACGGGCAGGAGGTCACGGCAAGTGACCGGGGCAGTTTCTGGGTAAAGGGTAGGTACGACCTGTGATGGCAGAGCCTCCAGGTAGGCTAGCAGGCAGATGGTAGATGTGTGCTCCCAGGTCAGCAAGCGAGAGTCTCTGGAATGGCAGGTGGTCACAGCACGGGACGGCGGAGCCTCCAGGTAGGCTAGCAGGCAGGTAACAGGTGTGCACTCCCAGGTGAGTGGGCAGGAGTCTCTGGAATGGCAGGTGGTCACAGCACGTTACGGCGGAGCCTCCAGGTAGGCTAGCAGGCAGGTAGCAGGTGTGCGCTCCCAGGTGAGCGGGCAGGAGTCTCTGGAATGGCAGGTGGTCACAGCACGTGACGGCGGAGCCTCCAGGTAGGCTAGCAGGCAGGTAGCAGATGTGCGCTCCCAGGTGAGCGGGCAAGCTGGTCCATAGACAGACTGACAGGAGTTGGAGGGCAGACCGTCGGACCTCAGGCTAGCAGGCAGGTAGCAGAAGAGCGCTCCCAGGTGAGCGGGCAAGCTGGTCCTTAGACAGACTGACAGGAGTCGGTAGGCAGACCGTCGGACCTCAGGCTAGCAGGCAGGTAAACGGAATATCAAGCAGGAATCAGACAGCAAACTGGCAGGAATCTTGTAGGTAACTGGCAACGGGACCTGAGGGCTGAAGCAGAGTAGTGAACAGTGCAACAACATTGCTCGGGCACCTCCATTTTGGAGGAGGTGCCTTATATATGGTGAAGTCCTCCGGCCATTGGCCGGGGACTCCTTAGGACGGCGCGCGCGGCCCCTTTAAGAGGGAGGGAGCGCGCGCGCGCGCGCCCTAAGCACAGTGGCCGGGAAGGAGCGCGCGCAGCCAGCAGAGCGGGAGGAGGACGCCGGGCTCGGAGCAGAGGGGTGAGGGGAACAGCGTCCCTGCCTAGCAGAGGGCAGGGACGCCAGCGCTACAGACCCCCCCCTTTAGGCCCCCCCTTTTTTAGGCCAGAGAGAAATTTAGCTAGGATGAGAGGGGCATGGATGTTCTCCCGAGGCTCCCACGTTCTCTCTTCAGGACCAAACCCCTTCCAATCTACTAGAAAAAAGGTCTTCCCTCTTACCCTTTTGGTGGCCAGAATGTTCTCTACCTCAAATTCGTTTTCAGCAGAAACCGGAGCAGGAGGCGTACCTGTAGACTTGGAAAAAGAGTTAAGTACCACAGGTTTGAGGAGAGATACATGGAAGGAGTTAGGGATCCGCAAGTTGGCCGGGAGTTTCAATTTATAGGCCACCGGGTTGATCTGACTGATGACCTCCAGAGGACCGATGAACCGAGGCCCTAACTTATAGGAAGGAATCTTGAGCCGGACATACTTGGACGAGAGCCAGACCTTATCCCCTGGACGGAATTGAGGAGGATCCAGACGTTTTTTGTCAGCATGTCTTTTCATACGCTCGGATGACAGAAGGAGTGCGGATCGGGTACTCTCCCATATGGAGGAAAATTTGTTAACAAGAGATTCCGCAGCCGGATTGTCCACCGAGGTGGAGACGGGAAATGGGATCCGAGGATGCTGACCGAAGACTACAAAAAACGGGGATTTGGAGGAAGATTCGCTCTCGTGATTGTTGTAAGAAAATTCGGCCCATGGCAGGAGATCCACCCAGTCTGAATGGTGGGCATTAACGAAGTGCCGGAGGTAACTGGTCAGGTTCTGATTGATCCGCTCCACTTGACCATTAGACTGTGGGTGGTAAGCGGAGGAGAAGTCCAGGGTGACGTCTAGCAGTTTACAAGTGGCTCTCCAGAAGCGTGAGGTGAACTGTACCCCACGATCCGACACGATGTGGAGGGGCAGGCCGTGAAGACGGAAGATGTGGCGGATAAAGTCTTTAGCCAGCTCGGGTGCAGACGGGAGGCCTGGCAGGGGAACGAAATGAGCCATCTTGGAAAAGCGGTCAGCGACCACCCAAATGACCGTACAACCGGCAGAGACGGGGAGATCAGTTATAAAGTCCATTGCTATATGCTGCCAGGGGGCAGCAGGTACTGGGAGCGGAAGGAGGCGACCGGCTGGCAGATGTCTCGGAACCTTGTTGCGGGCGCAGGACACACAGGCAGAAACAAAGTCTATTACGTCCTTGTGCAGGGTAGGCCACCAGTAGTGCCGGGTAATAAGCTGGAGGGTCTTTTTCTGACCGGCGTGGCCAGCTAGTTTAGACGAGTGACCCCAGTGTAGGATCTTCTTCCGATCAGGTACTGATACGAACGTCTTACCGGGAGGGAGACGATTTAGACTCACGGGAGCCACCTGCATTACTCTGGCGGGATCGATGATGTGTTTCGGTTCTTCCTCGAGATCAGACAGGATCGGGATAAGGCGTCTGCCTTGATGTTTTTGTCAGCCGGGCGAAAATGAAGAATAAAATCAAAGCGAGCAAAAAACAAGGACCACCGAGCTTGGCGCGGGTTAAGTCTCTGGGCATGCTGGAGGTAAGCCAAGTTCTTGTGGTCAGTGTAAATTATTACCGGGTGAAGAGCCCCTTCGAGCAGGTAACGCCACTCCTCCAATGCCAGCTTGATGGCCAATAACTCTCGATCTCCAATGGAATAGTTGCGCTCAGAAGAGGAGAAGAGTTTGGAGAAGAAGCCACAAGTTACCATTCTCCCGGAAGATGATTTTTGGGTAAGTACCGCTCCGGCTCCAGAGGAGGAGGCGTCAACCTCCAGGAAGAACTGCTTGTTGCCATCTGGGCGATGCAGCACCGGGGCGGAAGAGAAGGCCTGTTTTAAGGAAAGAAAGGCCTCCTCTGCTTCGGGCGGCCACTCTCTGGGATTAGTGCCCTTACGGGTGAGCGCGGAAATTGGGGCAGTCCGGGAAGAGAAGTGCGGTATGAAGAGGCGGTAGTAGTTGGCGAAGCCCAGGAACCGCTGAATGGCCTTCAACCCCTCCGGTCGGGGCCATTTCTCGATGGCAGACAGTTTCTCTGGATCCATTCGTAGGCCGGTCTGAGAAATAATGTAGCCCAAAAACGGAAGCGAGGTCTGCTCAAAGAGGCACTTCTCATATTTAGCGAAGAGGTGATTCTGCCTGAGCCTGAGCAGGACCTGACGAACGTCTCTCCGGTGAGTCTGGAGATCCGGAGAGAAGACCAAGATGTCGTCCAGGTACACCACTACGCAGGAGTAGAGAAGGTCCCGGAAGATGTCATTGACCAACTCTTGAAAGACGGCAGGAGCGTTACAGAGACCAAAGGGCATTACCAGATATTCATAGTGGCCGTCCCGGGTGTTGAATGCGGTCTTCCATTCATCCCCTTGACGGATACGGACCAGGTTGTACGCCCCACGGAGGTCCAGTTTGGTGAAGATTCTAGCCCCCCTCAGACGATCAAAAAATTCTGGAATGAGTGGAAGGGGGTACTTATTCTTCACCGTGATCTGGTTAAGGCCTCTATAGTCTATACAGGGACGGAGAGAGCCGTCCTTCTTTTTTACGGAAAAGAAGCCTGCTCCCGCCGGGGAGGTAGATTTCCGGATGAATTCCCTGGCCAAATTCTCCTCAATATATTCGGACATCGACCGGGTCTCAGCAGCGGACAATGGGTAAATACGCCCACGGGGAGGCGTAGCACCGGGTAACAGGTCGATAGGACAGTTGTATGGTCTATGAGGGGGTAATGTCTCTGCCTCCTTTTTATTAAAGACATCAGCAAATGACCAATAGGGAATCGGAAGTCCAGGTAGATTAGTTGGGGTAGGAGAAGGACGGGCGGGATGAACAGGAACCAAACAAGTCTTATGACAGTCCTGTCCCCAGTGAAGGACTTCTCCGGTCTGCCAGTCAAGCACGGGTGCATGTCTCTGGAGCCAAGGTAGACCTAGTAAGAGGGCGTGAGAGAGTCCAGGCAGAACATGAAAAGAGATGCTCTCAGAATGCAGCATTCCCACCTGCAGAGTTACGGATTCGGTGATGAGTTGGATGGGACGTGGAAAGAGGCCCCCATCCACAGCAGCGACAGATAATGGTATAGCCAGAGGTTTGGTGGGAATGCGGTATTTTTCTACCAGGGCCTGTGAAATAAGATTCCCGGCCGCTCCAGAGTCAAGTTGGGCTAGTTCGAAAAAACGATTCTCCCCGCAGATAATTGAGACTGACAGCAGCAGAGATGGAGAGGATTTATTCTTGTCTAGGTCGACCTCTCTGAGCGAACCTAGACAAGCGTTTCCCGACCTCTCCGGGCAGGTACGGATCCGGTGCTCCTTACTGCCACAATAGAAGCAGCTCCCCTCGGCACGGCGTAACACCTGACGGGTTTTGACCATCTTGGTCTGGTCGACCTGCATAGGCTCAGGAGAGTGTTCCTGGGGAGAAACGGAGGGAGTGATGGATTTCTGAAAAGTAGGAGCTAGACGTGGGAACCTCCTCTCACGGGAGACTTCTTTGGCACGCTCCTGGAACCGTAGGTCAATCCGGGTGGCAAGAGTTATTAGGTCATCGAGAGTGGTAGGAATGTCTCGACCAGCAAGTTCATCTTTAATACGGCCGGACAGACCCTCCCAGAAGACAGATACCAGAGCGTCGTTATCCCAGGCCAGCTCCGAGGCAATGGTACGGAACCGTATGGCATATTGGCCCACGGTGAGACTTCCCTGACGGAGGCGTAGCAGAGATGATGCGGATGAGGTCTTCCGTCCAGGTTCGTCGAAGACTTTCCGGAAAGCCATGAGAAAGGCAGGCAAGTCGGACACCAGGGGGTCTCCTCTCTCCCATAGAGGATTTAGCAAGGCCAGGGCCTCCCCGGTGAGATGGGACATGATGAAGGCAATTTTGGCCCGGTCGGAGTTAAACTGGTGGGACAGGAGTTCAAAGTGCAGGGTGCACTGATTTATAAAGCCCCGAGCCTGAGCGGAGTCGCCTCCGAAGCGAGGAGGTGCAGAAAGCCGGGGTCCGGGGTAGGATACCATAGTATTGGTGGGCAGCGGAGCTGCCGGATTACGAGTCATGGCACTGGCGGTGGTTGCTGGTGGAGCAGTCAGAGTGTCCAGGCGAGAATTGACATTCCGCAGGTGACCCAGGATGGACTCCTGTTGGGACCTCTGACGGGACAGTTCATGACACAGGTCCGAGAGTGAGGGAGCTTGGGTGCCTCCGGGTTCCATGGCCCGAGCAAACTGTAACGGGTCTGGGAGGCGGAACCTCTGAGCTACTATACAAGGGGGCGGTCCTTGTAAGGGAGCGGGTGGCGACCAGGGAAGACGGGCAGGCAGTCACAGCAGGTGACCGGGACAGTCTCTGAGTGAACGGGCTGGAGGTCACGGCAAGTGACCGGGGCAGTCTCTGGATGAATGGGCAGGAGGTCACAGCAAGTGACCGGGGCAGTCTCTGGATGAACGGGCAGGAGGTCACGGCAAGTGACCGGGGCAGTCTCTGGGTAAAGGGTAGGTACGACCTGTGATGGCAGAGCCTCCAGGTAGGCTAGCAGGCAGATGGTAGATGTGTGCTCCCAGGTCAGCAAGCGAGAGTCTCTGGAATGGCAGGTGGTCACAGCACGTGACGGCGGAGCCTCCAGGTAGGCTAGCAGGCAGGTAACAGGTGTGCGCTCTCAGGTGAGCGGACAGGAGTCTCTGGAATGGCAGGTGGTCACAGCACGTGACGGCGGAGCCTCCAGGTAGGCTAGCAGGCAGGTAGCAGGTGTGCGCTCCCAGGTGAGCGGGCAGGAGTCTCTGGAATGGCAGGTGGTCACAGCACGTGACGGCGGAGCCTCCAGGTAGGCTAGCAGGCAGGTAGCAGATGTGCGCTCCCAGGTCAGTGGGCAAGCTAGTCCATAGACAGACTGACAGGAGTTGGAGGGCAGACCGTCGGACCTCAGGCTAGCAGGCAGGTAGCAGAAGAGCGCTCCCAGGTGAGCGGGCAAGCTGGTCCTTAGAAAGACTGACAGGAGTCGGTAGGCAGACCGTCGGACCTCAGGCTAGCAGGCAGGTAAACGGAATATCAAGCAGGAATCAGACAGCAAACTGGCAGGAATCTGGCAGGTAACTGGCAACGGGACCTGAGGGCTGAAGCAGAGTAGTGAACAGTGCAACAACATTGCTCGGGCACCTCCATTTTGGAGGAGGTGCCTTATATATGGTGAAGTCCTCCGGCCATTGGCCGGGGACTCCTTAGGACGGCGCGCGCGGCCCCTTTAAGAGGGAGGGAGGGAGCGCGCGCGCGCCCTAAGCACAGTGGCCGGGAAGGAGCGCGCGCAGCCAGCAGAGCGGGAGGAGGACGCCGGGCTCGGAGCAGAGGGGTGAGGGGAACAGCGTCCCTGCCTAGCAGAGGGCAGGGACGCCAGCGCTACACAGTGCCACCTGAAGAACCTAAATAACTGTGAGTAAACTCGGATGACTGCACCCCACTGTTTCTGTCAGTTATTTCTACCACGCTGTCGCTCCTGCACTACAACGCCCAGCATCACCATCTGCACCTACACTGCCCTGGAGCTGTGCTCTGCCTGTGGAGAGCCGCACCAACCAAGCTGCCCTAACATCTGCTCCAGAGGTCTGCAGCAGCGCCGGTACACATTACCGGGAACCACAGGTGGCGTCACGAGGCAAGAACTATTGTTCGTTCCTTCAAGCAACAAACCCCCTTTTAAAGAGTGACCCCAGGGTATGGGCCCGGGAGCCGACTGCCCTGACATCCCAAGAAGGAAGGTAAAGGCCCGGGTACCGAGTCCCCCATATTCCCCTTGTCGAGTCATAGGTATACCAGACTATATTAGAGACACATATCCATCTTAACTAACAGTCCTTCTGAGGACTAATCCAGCAGCAGAGATATTAGTGCTAGGCAGGCAGGCAGGGTATATAGCAGACTGCAGTGCACATAGCAAGAGGGTCCACTCCAGTTCTGTTTGCTGGTGCTTTTACAGATATTCGTAGAAATAGGCCCAGGTATCAGGGGCCAGGAATATTTTTTTTATCTTAATCCTGATTATTTGCTTAAAAAGCAATCCAGAGAACATTTATCTGTGTCATTTGCTTGTTGGCACTGCAGAATACAGCCAGATTCTTTCCATATTACAGCGCTAAAAATTCAGTTATTTAAATCTGTGGTTTGTCCGTCACATAGATCACATGTAATTGCGCTGAAAATATTGTGGCCTCCATTGAAATTTTTTTTCAGAATAAAGCTATAAAAAAAAAAAAAAATTATTTGAAAGAATATTATTTATGGCACAGAATATGAAGAGACGCTGCCATCAAAGTGATGTTTTTAACAACAACAAAAAAGAAATTTAAAGTCTGTCTAGCAATGTCATTTTAATCATTGTAAACAATAAATTAATGCCTGAGCCAAGATAAGGTGTCAGTGAAGCTATTGACACCACTTTGCTGTTAAAAATAGTTACCTACAGACCAGCTATTTAATACTGTGGTTTGTCCGTCACACAGATCATAGATAATTGCACTGAAAATATTGCCATTTCTGGGCTCCATTTAAATTTTGTTGCAGTGTGTCAGTGAACTGATTGACACGAGGTCGGCGCTGATAAAAATAGTTATCTACAGGCCAGCTATTTAAAACTGTGGTTTGTCCGTCACACGGATCACATATAATTGCGCTGAAAATATTGCCATTTCTGGCCTCCATTAAAATTTTGTTTCAGTGTGTCAGTGAAGTTATTGACACCAGTTTACTGTTAAAAATAGTTACCTACAGGCCAGCTATTTAAAACTGTGGTTTGTCCATCACACGGATCACATATAAGTTTGCTCCAAGTTCAGCCACTTGTAGTGAGCGTGGAAGATACTGTCCTCCAGTTAAAATGGGCAAGGCACGTGGCAAGGGATGGGGAACTGGACGTGATGGTGATGGTGCATGCAGAGGCCGAGGCCGTGGGCAAGCTGAAATTGTGCCACAACAAACACCCACATCTTTTCACTCGACCTTTCTGTCCCAATTAATAGGGGACCGCAGACCACCACTATTGAACACAGAGCAGTGTGAAAAGGTTATTGGTTGGATAGCAGATAATGCTTCCAGTCACTTAGCCACCACCACCACCACCTTGTCTTCCATACGGTCAAGTCTCAGTAGCCGTGAGTCTGGACCGCATATTCCTCACCCTGATCCTCCTTCCTCCCACCATGCTGAGTGCCCAGAGACAACTGATCCCGCACTTGGACACTCCGAAGAGCTGTTCACGTTTCCATTTATAGATTTGGGCCTCTCGCCTGGTCCACTTGAAGCGGGGCAAGAGGAGATCGCATGTAGCGATGCCCAAATATTTGAGCAGCCACGGTCATACGAAGGCGACGGTGGGAAAGTTTCACAAGAGGTGGACAATGCTGAGACACAATTGCCAGAAAGTCAGGAGGAGGACCAGGGTGCGGAAGTGGAAGACGAGGTGGTGGATGATATAGTAACTGACCCAACCTGGCAGGAGGACATGCAGAGTGAGGACAGCAGCACACAGGGGAGGGAGGCAGAGCACCCCAACAGGCAGGAAGAAGCAGAATGGTGGCCGCAGACAGAAGGCGTGCAACTGCCTTCTGTAATACCAACATGACAGACGTTGCCAGTACAACTGTTAGGTTTTCCCAAGTCTGGTTGTTTTTTAAACACTCTGCCGATAACCCCAAAAAGGCCATTTGCACCACCTGCCAGGTCAGCATCAGCAGCTTGACCACCACCAGCATTGTCAGGCACATGGCAGCAAAGCACCCGACTTTGTGGGCCGAACCCCAGGGTCCAGGAACAGTGTCTGCGGGTGACATCACTGCTTCTTCCGCTATTGTGCGTGCACGCCGATCCCCTGTCGACTAACACCATCAGCAAGCACGCCCTTGTCCCAGCGCAGCGTTCAGTTGTCCATACCTCAGTCCTTGGAACGCAAGTGCAAATACGCAGCCAACACCCCCCAGGCCACACTACTAAATTCCCAGATTTTGCGACTGCTTGTGCTCGAAATGTTGCCTATTAGGCTCGTGGAGATGGAAGCTTTCCACAACCTGATGGCGGCGGCCGTCCCTCGGTACGCGGTCCCAGCACAGCGTTCAGTTGTCCATACCCCAGTCCTTGGAACGCAAGTGCAAATACGCAGCCAACGCCCCACAGGCCACACTACTAAATAACCACATTTCGCGACTGCTTGCGCTCAAAATGTTGCCTTTTAGGCTCATGGAGACGGAAGCTTTCCGCAACCTGATGGCGGTGGCTCTCCCTCGGTACTTGGTCCCCAGCCGCCACTATTTCTCCCTGTGTGCCGTCCCCGCATTACACAAGCACGTGTCCCACAACATTAGCCGTGTCCTCAACAATGTAGTTACAGGGAAAGTCCACCTAACCACCGACAAGTGCTTGTGGGCAGGGACGGTACATCTCGTTGATGGCACACTGGGTTAACATAGTGGAAGCCAGGACCCAGTCGGACGTTGGGATGGAACACATCCTCCCGACTCCGAGGATTGCGGGCACTAGGTCAATCAGAGTTGCCCCCACAGTCTACAGCTCCTGCACCTCATTCTCCTCAGCCTCCTCCTCCTCTTCAACCTCCATCTCTGAAATGACCACATCAGTCACAAGCTGAAAGCACTGCAGCACTGCCTCGGCCAAGCGTCAACAGGCTGTGATGAAGCTAATATGCTTAGGTGACAAATCGCACAGTGCTGAAGAGTTATGGACAGCTCTGAAAGAGCAGGCAGATATGTTACTGACACCGCTGAACCTACAGCCAGGCATGGTCGTATGTGACAATGGCCTGAACCCGGCGGCTCTGAGACGAGGCAAGCTCACACATGTACCATGCCTGGCCCATGTGCTTAACCTCGTGGTTCAGCGGTTTCTTAAAGCTACCCAAAGCTGCCAGATCTGCTTGTCAATGTACGCCGTCTGGGTGCCCATTTTAAAAAATAAGCTACAACTTCCACCTCCCTTGCCGTGCTTCAGCAGCATTTGCAGCTTCCGGCTCACCAACTGGTGTGTGATGTCCCCACGCGTTGGCACTCTACACTGCAGATGTTGGGAAGGATTTGTGAGCAGAAGAGGGCAATTGTTGACTACCAGCATCAACAAGGCCGTCGTTATTCAGTTCAGACTCCACACATAAGACCTCAGGAGTGGACATGGATGTCAGACATCTGTACCATCCTCCAAAACTTTGAGGACTCCACCAAGATGGTGAGCGGCGATGACGCCATACTTAGCGTCACCATCCCGCTTCTCTGTCTTCTGAAACGCTCTCTGCTCACAATCAAAGAGGATGCATTGCAGGTGAAGCACGATGAGATGGAGCAAGGAACCATACAGGGTAATTACACACAGCCCAGCCTCATCTGATCCCAATGTGGATTGGTTGACAATGAGGAAGAGGAGGAGGAGGAGGAAGAACAGGAGCTAGTTTCATGTGCTATACACTGTGTGCAGAATTATTAGGCAAATGAGTATTTTGATCACATGATACTTTTTATACATGTTGTCCTACTCCAAGCTGCATAGGCTTGAGAGTCAACTACCAATTAAGTAAATCTGGTGATGTGCATCTCTGTAATGAGGAGGGGTGTTGACTAATGACATCAACACCCTATATAAGGTGGGCTTAATTATTAGGCAACTTCCTTTCCGTTGGCAAAATGGGTCAGAAGAGAGATTTGACGGGCTCTGAAAAGTCCAAAATTGTGAGATGTCTTGCAGAGGGATGAAGGAGTCTTGAAATTTCCAAACTTTTGAAGTGTGATCACCGAACAATCAAGCGTTTCATGGCAAATAGCCAACAGGGTTACAAGAAGCGTGTTGGTCAAAAAAGGCGCAAAATAACTGCCCATGAATTGAGGAAAATCAAGCGTGAAGCTGCCAAGATGCCATTCGCCACCAGTTTTGCCATATTTCAGAGCTGCAACGTTACTGGAGTATCAAAAAGCACAAGGTGTGCGATACTCAGGGACATGGCCAAGGTAAGGAAGGCTGAAAAACGACCACCTATGAACAAGAAACATAACATAAAACGTCAAGAATGGGCCAAGAAATATCTTCAGACTGATTTTTCAAAGGTTTTATGGCCTGATGAAATGAGAGTGACTCTTGATGGGCCAGATGGATGGGCCAGAGGCTGGATCAGTAAAGGGTAGAGAGCTCCACTCCGACTCAGACGCCAGCAAGGTGGAGGTGGGGTACTGGTATGGGCTGGTATCAAAGATGAACTTGTGGGACCTTTTCGGGTTGAGGATGGAGTGAAGCTCAACTCCCAGACCTACTGTCAGTTTCTGGAAGACAACTTCTTCAAGCAGTGGTACAGGAAGAAGTCGGTATCGTTCGAGAAAAACATGATGTTCATGGAGGACAATGCTCCATCACATGCATCCAACTACTCCACAGCGTGGCTGGCCAGTAAAGGTCTAAAAGAAGAAAAAATAATGACATGGCCCCCTTGTTCACCTGATCTGAACCCCATAGAGAACCTGTGGTCCATCATAAAATGTGAGATCTACAGGGAGGGAAAACAGTACACCTCTCGGAACAGTGTCTGGGAGGCTGTGGTGGCTGCTGCACGCAATGTTGATCGAAAACAGATCAAGCAACTGACAATCTATGGATGGAAGGCTGTTGAGTGTCATCATAAAGAAAGGTGGCTATACTGATCACTAATTTTTTTGGTTTTTGTTTTTGCATGTCAGAAATGTTTATTTCTAAATTTTGTGCACTG
Source organism: Phyllobates terribilis (assembly GCF_046119375.1). Classification (NCBI taxonomy): domain Eukaryota; kingdom Metazoa; phylum Chordata; class Amphibia; order Anura; family Dendrobatidae; genus Phyllobates; species Phyllobates terribilis. Next base: position 105,872,474 of record NW_027362762.1, read on the forward strand.
ATATTGGTTTACCTGGTGAAAATAAACAAGTGAGATGGGATTATATTTGGTTTTTATTAAGTTGCCTAATAATTCTGCACAGTAATAGTTACCTGCACAAACAGATATCCTCCTAAGATAGCCAAATCTAAAAAAAAAAACACTCCAACTTCCAAAAATATTAAGCTTGGATATTTTATGAGTCTTTTGGGTTAATTGAGAACATAGTTGTTGATCAATAATAAAAATAATCCTCTAAAATACAACTTGCCTAATAATTCTGCACACGGTGTAGACAGTACTACCTGCACAACTGTCATACCATTTGTTCAGCGTGGATGGCCTGAGGACAGGGAGGAGGAGGAGAGCATGGCCAGTCGTCTTCTTGGTGAGGACACGGAAGTCTTGCCTGTTAGCAGTCTGACATGCATGGCTGAGTTTATTTTATGCTGCCTTTCCCGTGACACTCGCCTTCTCAAAATTTTGGGCGACAGTCATTACTGGTTGGCGACACTTCTAGACCTACGCTACAAAGAGAACTTTATATCTCTTATTCCTGAGGCAGATAGGTCTACAAAAATTGGGCAGTACCAGAAGACCCTTGTTGCGGAACTATTAAAAAAATTCCCATCTGAAAATGCTGGCGGCAGAGGTCACAGTTCGTTGGACAACCAAGGAGTACAGCCGACAGTACACCGTCAAACCTCTGGGAGAGTTTTCTCAGCCCCTCCCATCGCACAGCCCCTGAGGCTCGGGGTACTCTCACAAGGAGTGCAAAGTTTAGGAAGATGCTGAGGGAGCATCTTGCCGACCGTACCAACATCCTCTGTGATTCCTTTGTGCCTTATAATTATTGGGTATCCAAGCTGGACACGTGGAATGAACTGGCTCTCTATGCCTTGGAGGTCCTGACCTGCCCTGCCGCTAGCGTTTTGTCAGAGCGGATTTTTAGTGCTGCTGGTGGAATTATAACTGATAAGCGCATCCGCCTGTCAACAGAAAATGCTTGCAGGCTGATTCTTATAAAAATGAACAAGGGCTGGATTGGCCCAGACTTCTCAACACCAATGATATGATAGCAGCGTAGCATAAACTCAAATCCAGTGTCTTTTTTTGGGAGGTGTATTCCCATGCACCTATTCACACCCACACATGGGTATACGCTTCCTTATTTTGGCTATTTGCTCTTGTCCTCCTCCTTCTCCTCATCCTCATCCTCTACCACCATATCACCAGGGTGACCGTGGTTTGTGATGCAACACCCACTTTTTTTAAAGGGTGTTTATGATGCATTTTATACAGTATGTTCATGTATATCCCCCAGGGGTAAATGTTTGTCAGCCCATACACTTAGTGCATGGGCATTACAAGTATAGGAGACCCGCTTCTTTCTAATGGGAACATTTTTTTTATGAGGCCCTCCTCCACGTCTTTTCCAAAGTGCATTGGAGTGCCTCCCAATTTTTGGCAGCCCTTGCATTCACTTCATAGGCAAACACAATGGGAGACCAACTTCCTAATAATGGGAACATTGTTTTCAGGAGGCCCTCTGACCTCCACGTCTCTTCCAAGGGGCATTGGAGTGCCTCCAAATTTTTGGCAACCCTTGCATTCACTGCATAAGCCAACACAATGGGAGACCAACTTCCTAATAATGGGAACATTGTTTTCAGGAGGCCCTCTGACCTCCACGTCTCTTCCAAGGGGCATTGGAGTGCCTCCAAATTTTTGGCAGCCCTTGCATTCACTGCATAGGAAAACAGTATGGGAGACCCACTTCCTAATAATGGGAACATTGTTTTCAGGAGGCCCTCCTCTAAGTCTCTTCAAAGGGGTATTGGGGTGGGTCCAAATTTTCAAAGGGTTATTGGGATGAGTCCAAATTTTGGGCAAACCTGCCACTCTCTGCATACGCAATAACAGTATAGGAGACCCACTCTTTTGTAATGGGAACAACAAAGCATAGCCGGCTGATGGGTCTCTAAGAATAGCGAGGGCCGACTGCAGGCCCTTTAAGAATAGTAAAGGCCGCCTGATGGCCCTATAAAAATAGGTTTTGTGACTTTCAGAGTCCCTCCTTCATAAATGAAACAGGATGTGTCTGATCATGTCTCACACACCACATGGCCAGATAAGGTTGTAAAATGTTAAAATGACATTTCCCGGTGAATGCATTTGTCACAGTTGAAAGCAATGCAAAAGTGCAAAAACACATCAAAAACGCTACGTGTGAACATAGCCCAAGGTGTGGAGGAGTATTTTTGTTTTTGGTTATTTATTTTGCCTTATATACAAGTCATTACCCTGGAAAGGATGTTCCTTAACATATTTCCCAGGAAAATCCATTTTGGTTTAGTTTTTGTATGTTTTATTGTGAGTCCGCAAAAGTGGCTTAATACCTCTGACAACTTTGTTGACAGCAGTGACCTGGGAGTCCGAAATGCTTTCAGGGATCTTCCCCATGCTGTTCCCATGTCATTTGAGCACTGTTCCCATCGATTTTGGCAATTTTTAGGCCCTCTGCAGACAGCCGGGGGGAGCCGCCTGAAAAATGATCGAGTTTCCCATAGATTTACATTGCGCTCGTTGCTCGGGTCGAGCACCCGAGTATTCCAATGTGCTCCACCCAAGCAACGAGCACCTGAGCATATTAGAGCTCGCCCATCACTAGTGGAGATATGGTGAGTAGACTTCCCTCCCATTAGTGATGAGCGAGTATGTTTTGTTAACCCTTTCGCCGAGTATACTCGGGCGAGCACCGAGTATTTACAGCGTGCTCGGTGATATGTTTGAATCACTCCCGTGTGCATGATTTGCGATGTTTTGACAGCTTTAATACTTGTGAGGAATGTGTAAGAAATAGACATTCCTCACATGCATTGAAGCTGTCAAACCGTCGCAAATCATGCACATGGGAATGATTCTAACATATCACCGAGCACGCTGTAAATACTCGGTGCTCGCCCGAGTATACTGGGCGAAAGGGTTAACAAAACATACTCGCTCATCACTACCTCCCATCTCTTACAACTACTCACAAAAATCCCAACCCTGTCATGGCTGATTAACCCCCTGAGCACATAACATGCTGGAGAGAACCCTCTGGGATTCACATCGCGGACTATAACAACCTTCGTGATACATACAATATCTCCCTTCACATATATTACCAGTGACCCTGTCACAATATATACTTAACCCTAGATTTGCGAGCGAGAAGAATGAGAATTCACAGTGCATTGCAATGTCATGCATCATTTGGTAAGCATAAGCTCAGATATACTGTATAAGAGTAAAAATATTGGGATACACATCATAATCATTGAATTCAGGTTTTTCATTCAGCCCAATTGTCCCCGGTGTATAATGACGCGCCCCTGGGCCTGCTGTGTCGCGCAGCGTCTCGCGCACGGGGGCTTACCCGGAACCGGATCAGATGAGGGTTGTAGTCTCCGAGTGGCGGGGACCCGGTCCGTGCCCAGGGAGTCAAACTCAGTGTGTGGCAGTCTTGATAGATGTTATTTGAGTGTCGACTACGCCACCCGTTGATTTGCAGCTATGGAGCTGCCGCTGCAGGGCAGACCGCTGAGGCCGGTGTAGAATTGTGCAGCGTGATAGTATAACCCCCAATGGGAGGGGTATGGCCTCAGGGCAGCCGACGTGGAAGATGGGGGTAGCAGGAACCACTCAGAGACGGTGCGGTGTAATTCAGGGTCTTTACTGGTAACAACGATAGACCCTCCCGGAGTACTTGCTAGCGAACGGGGCCTGGTCAGTCCTTGAGCAGATGGGATCTCCCCTGGCCAGGCGGAGTTGTAGGCCTCCCAAACTGACTGTACTCTTCTGGCTACCTTGCTAGAAGCGGATATAAGTAGCCCACGTCCCTGAGTGTACCGTGTGGTGCTCACCCGTATGGCCGGTGACTCGGGGCCTTCTAATGGCTTCCGCTCCACGATGGCGGTGCTGGTCCCACGCGTGTGACCGTGCCTTCGGGTTTCTGGGCCTGAGGACCTGAAATCCCCTGCCGGTCGGCTTCTGCTGCTGGGTAAGAGTTAGTCCCCACAGCCTCGGACGCCGGGTCCGGTAAGAAAGCTTCTCAGTCAGGGCGAGCTCTGCAGCTGCCAGCCCCTGACTCGTAGTAGTATTGCTCCCACTGAGCTTCTGCTGTTTCTTCCTATGACTGTTTCTCGTCTCTACTTCTTCTCTACTCACTAACCCTGCCTCAGCCCCAGGTTTATCTAGGGGAAGTTCTTCCCCTCCCAGGACTGGGCAGGAGGTGTGGCATGCATAGGATTCCTGACCAAGAGACCTCCCACCTGCTCTCAGACATAATATTGCATTACTGTGGAAACCAGACCCCTGGGGTGCCACATTCCCCCCTAGTGAAATTTAGTACTCCGGGACTAAACAAATTTTTGAAAAACATAACAAGATATAACAATAACATTACAATAAAGAAACACATAAAGGTGGTCACGGCATGTCCGTAACCGGGTGCAGTCTTTAAAGAAAGCAAGGTGTCCATTTCACCACAACAGGGAGACGTAACCAGGTAGGGGTCTGTCCTGCCCCGAGTCCTTAACAGTCTTTAGTCCGTCCTGGGTTACGCTCCAGCTATGTACAAAGGATTCCCGGTAAATCCACCAAAGACTCCTATAAATAACTAGAAACATAAAATTACACACAAGCAACTATAAACAGGTAAACATTATAAAATAACTTAAACATTTAGATCCTCCAACGTGCGGGTAACTGGCCTCTAGTGGCCCTAGTGGACCTACGGAGCTGACTGTCTGGCCCTGAACTACAGGGTGTAGGAGCTGTCAAGGGTAAACTGGGCAGCTGTCTACGGGCCCTTTGGCTCACTAGGGGTATGGCAGGCTCACTATAAGCAGAGGGTTGATTTTCCGGGTCTGCTTGTGTAGAGTCTTCTGCCTCCTGGACCGGCTGTTCTTCCAGCTCTACCGGTTGCTCCGTAGGTACTTGGGATGATGGTTGGAGGAAGGTGAGTACGGGTACCACAACTGCACCATTGACTTGAGTCCAAGACCGAGGGAAGTCTCCGAGCACAGTACTAACCATATCTTCCCTTTCCTCTACGGGTCGATGGTCTTCTTGTTCCTCTTCAGGGTTCCGTAGCTGCTCAGGACACTTTTTCAGGTGATCCCGGGATACAATGGCTATGGTTTCCCCTCCGTCTTTACTGATGGTACAGACCTTCGGGTTCTCGTGGCTTGAGGGCAGTACGGTGTACGGGTCCTTCTCCCACTGGTCGTCCAACTTGTGGAGCCGTCTTTTCCTCTTCAAGACCTGCTCTCCGGGTACCAGGGGAACAGCGGGAGCATACTGGTTATAAGTTTTCTCTTGTCTTTCCCTAGCTTGACAGAGACTTCGCTCCACACTCTCCTGTACTTTCCGGTACTGCTGCTGCCTCTCTGTGTCCCAGTCTGCTTCTGGTGAAGTGTCCTCGGGTGTCAGGACTCCCATTTCCAGGTCAACAGGTAACTTACCAGGTCTCGCCCTCATTAGGTAAGCCGGGGTACAGTTGGTGGAACCTACCGGGATGTGGTTGTATAGGTCCACCAGATCGGGCAGCTTCTCAGGCCACAGACTGCGTTCTTCCAGGGGCAACGTTTTCAGAAGATCCATTACCACCTGGTTCATTTTCTCACAAAGTCCATTAGTTTGCGGATGATAGGGTGTCGTCCTTATCTCCCGGCAGCCATACAGATTGCAGAATTCCTGGAAGATCTCTGCTTCAAAGGCAGGTCCCTGGTCCGTCAGCACTTGGTCCGGGTACCCGTGTGGACGGCAGAAGTGCTGCTGGAAGGCTCTAGCTGCTGTTTGAGCCGTTAAGTCCTTGACGGGGACGACTACCAAGAACCGGGAGTAATGATCCACGATGGTTAGCGCGTAGACGTAGCCACTTCTGCTTGGGGTCAGTTTTACATGATCCAAGGCTACCAGTTCCAACGGCTGCCGGGTGACGATGGACTGCAGGGGAGTTTTCTGGCTGGCACGGTCCTTCCTTCTTAGGTTGCACGGGCCACAGTCTCTGCACCACCTCTCGATGGTTCCCCTCATGCCTACCCAGTGGAACCGCCCGCGTAGCAGGAACTCCAGCTTCTTCCATCCGAAGTGTCCAGCCCCGTCGTGGTATGCCTCCATCACCATGGCTGCGTCTCTTCGTGGCACCACTACTTGCCAGATTAAGTCATGCGTCCGGGAGTTAACCATTCGGCGGCACAACTTCCCCTTATAAAGGAACAGTCGACTCTTCTCAGCCCACAGTTGCTTGGCTTCTTCCGGAGCGTCTGGGTCAAGGCGAGCCTCTGGCCGAGTCAGCATCTCCTTGACCAGCCGGACGGCAGGGTCGCTGTCTTGCGTTTCCGCCCAGTTGTAGTGAGGCAAGGGGTTAAACGTAGCGGCTTGCTTACTCCCTACCCGGTGGGAACACTGGATAGTCCCATGACGGTGGAACGCAGGGAGTTCGACTTCTTCCAGTTCCTCTGGATCTTCTCCTACGTCCGGTAGATTTGGCATCCTGGACAGGGCGTCCGCGTTGGTATTGGAGCGTCCTGCCCGGTATTTGATTGTGAACTCGTAGTTGGACAGACGAGCCATCCATCTCTGCTCTAGGGCACCGAGTCTTGCTGTGTCCAGGTGTGTCAACGGGTTGTTATCCGTGTACACGATGAACCGGGAAGAAGCGAGGTAGTGCTTAAAGCGTTCGGTGACTGCCCACACCACTGCCAGGAACTCTAGCTTAAAGGAGCTGTAATTCTCCGGGTTTCTCTCGGTGGGTCACAGTTTTCGGCTGGCGTAAGCGATTACTCGTTCTTTCCCCTGCTGGATCTGGGACAGCACAGCTCCTAGCCCGATGTTACTTGCGTCAGTGTAGAGGATAAAGGGCTGGCTGTAATCGGGGTACGCCAGGATTTCATCCCCCGTGAGGGCCATCTTCAGCTGGCGGAAGGACTCTTCTTCTAACTTCTCCCATCTGAAGGGCGGCTTCTGGTTCTTGGCCTTCCGGGACTGGCCTATCAGGAGGTCCTGCATAGGAGCTGCCTTTTTGGTGAAACCGGGGATGAATCTGCGGTAATAGCCTACCAACCCAAGGAACTGCCGCACTTCCTTTATACTGGAGGGACTTGGCCATTCCTTAATTGCGGTGATCTTATCAGGGTCGGGAGCCACTCCGTCAGCGCTCACCACGTGTCCCAGGTACTGCACCTTTGGCTTCAGGAGGTGACACTTAGAGGGTTTCACCTTCAGGCCGTAACTTGCCAGGGCTTCGAACACTTCCGCCAGATGTTTCAGGTGGTCCTCATAAGTCTTGAAATATACGATGACATCGTCCAGGTACAACAGGACCGTCTCGAAGTTTTTGTGTCCCAGACAGCACTCCATTAATCGTTGGAAGGTTCCGGGTGCGTTACAAAGTCCAAACGGCATACAGGTAAACTCGCTAAGTCCCATCGGGGTGGTGAATGCGGTCTTCTCCCGGTCCGCCTCTGCTACAGGAACCTGCCAGTACCCGCTAGTGAGATCCAAGGTAGAGAAGAAGTTAGCAGATCTTAAAGCAGCCAAAGACTCCTCTATCCTTGGTAAAGGGTACGCATCCTTGTGTGTGATACGATTGATTTTCCGGTAATCTACACACATCCTCATAGTGTTGTCTTTCTTTTTGACTAAAACTAGTGGGGCTGCCCAGGGGCTACAGCTATCCCGGATTACCCCAGCCTCCTTCATGTCTCTAAGCATCCCCTTGGCGTGTTGGTAATGTGCAGGGGGTACGGGTCGATACCTCTCTTTTATGGGAGGATGATCTCCCGTGGGGATGCGGTGTTCTACCCCCTTAACTCGCCCGAAGTCTAACGGGTGTTTACTAAACACTCTCTCATACTCTTGAACCACCCGGTAGACTCCCTGTTTCTGGTGGGAGGGAGTGGAGTCAGTTCCCAAGTGTAGTTGCTGACACCAATCCTCCATTACTTTCTTAGAGCCGTTACCTTCCTCCGGGTGAGATGGAGGCAAGGGTTCCACAGACTGTATAGAGTTTTGGTTGATGGTATATAATTTGGCTAGCGTGGCATACCGGGGTAGGTATACTTCCCTCTTCCCGATATTTATTAGGCGAACGGGCACCCTCCCATGGCGTACATTAACCACCCCCGTGCTGTCAAAATGGTGGGCCTACTGTCTGAGTAAACTGGTTCTACCATTGCCTGGTAATCCCTACCTCTCGGACCAATAGCTGCCCGGCACCAAATCATCATTTCACTTTTTGGGGGCATGGCAATAGGGAAAGGGTCACACATTCTTACGCTACCAATCTCACCGCCGGAGAGTTCCACCTGTTGCCGTCGCATCAGTGCCCGGATCTCTTTCTGGAGCACTCGCTGCTCGCTGGAGCTGGCGTTCTTGGCAACCTGTTGTAAAAGGAAAATCACCTCTGCAAGACAATTTTCAATTACATTAGTTCCTAGCGTTATCTTTGGGTGACTCTCGTGTTTGTCAATGTCTACAATAATCAGTCCCTGTGCTGCCAGCTCGACTCTACCAATTTTAATGGTCGCCTCTTTAAATCCGATCTGTGGCACGGGCTGACCATTGCTGGCGATGATACTCAAGTCGTCGTCAGGGTAGCGGGTTATATCCGAGTCATTCCAGTACTGCTTGAAGAGCACGTACGGGATGGTGGTGACCTGTGACCCGGTGTCCAGTAGGGCACTCATAGGGATGCCATCCAGTACCACAGGCAAGACTGGACGTCCTCCGACATATTTGTCGCGCCAGTTCGATGGGCCTGGTGATCTTTTTCCTGGGGGTTGGCCCTCTACCCCCAGGTTGTGCCAGTTTAAAGGACAGTACCTTGCCATATGTCCGGGTTGATTGCAGCGGCGGCAGATGGGTCGTCCGTCCTCGTTGTACCGGTCACTGGGTCTTCCTCTGGCCGGTGGGGTCCTCCTTGGTCGACGCCACGGGATGTTCTCCGGTCCGGATGCCAGCTGGATCTTCCCTGGAGTGGAAGCCTGTAAAGACTGCACAGTTCGGGTTAACGCAGCAACGCTTTTAGCTAGCTCTTGGACCTGATGGTGCAGGTCTGGAGCCGGGTCATTGTTCAAAGCCTGCGCATCAGCCCCTACAGGCCCTGCCGACAAGGGCGCCGCCTCCTGGTGGTAAGTGATAGCTGGGCGCCTGTGGGTCACAACGCCATCCGGTGCCGGTTCTCGGAGCACCCGGATGGCTCTGTCCTTGAACTGTGCAAATCCCAGATGAGGGTCCTGTAGGGCCATTGCCCGCAACTGGGTTCGGTGGGCATTGCAATATAAACCCTCTATAAATTGTTCAGTCAACAGCCTGTCCTCGTCTCCCACGCCATCAGGGTCGGTCTGCTTAACGGCTCTCAGGGCCTCTTGTAGGTTCAGGGCATAGTCCCTTATACTCTCATGGGCCCGCTGTTTGCACCCGTAGAATCTAAGCTTGATCTCGGCTGAGGTGCGGGTATCAAAGGTGTCCCTCAGCCGGGTTAGTATCCCTGCGACAGTCCTCCCCCCAGGTGGCCAGGACTTTACCTCCCTTCGGGCTGCTCCGGTTAATTGGGCCACCAGGATGCTCACTTTTTGCTCTTCTGTGAGGGGGTACACCTGGAAGAGGCTATCCAGCCTTTCTCTAAAGTCCTGCAGGGTATGTGACTCCCCTGAGTACTGGGGTAGCTAGGCTGCCCCCGGGATATAGGGCATGGTGAAAGGCATGACCGCGACAGCGGTGGCGCTGGCGGGGGTTGAAGCGGTGAAGCTCTCCTCCGTATCCGACATCCTTCTCCCCCCTAGTGGACCGTGGCCTACCTTGCGATGATCCTCTTCCGTAGGCCGCGGCTCCGCAGTGGATCGTCAGGGTTGAGGACCTTCCGTCGCGCTCCGGTGACGTCGGCGTCTGCTGGGCTCCTTCCAGGACCTTACGCAACGTCCGGACGTGAGGCGGGGCTTCAGTTCTCGCGGGCTTTTCGGAGTCCACGCCCCTCTTCTTCCCGCGCGGCGTCCTCAAGATGGCGTCCAACGGCGGGAAAACTCCACGGATGGCGGGAAGAAGGCTGAAGATGGCGCCGGATGGCGGGAATCTTCACAGATGGCGGGAAGAAGGCTGAAAATGGCGCCGGATGGCGGGAATCTTCACCGATGGCGGGAAAACTTCACGGATGGTAAGTTTTAAAAGTCTCTTTTTCAGGCACGCAGTACCCGGTGGTTGCGGGCACGAAATCCTGCCGACTACGCCAAAGTTGACGCGCCCCTGGGCCTGCTGTGTCGCGCAGCGTCTCGCGCACGGGGGCTTACCCGGAACCGGATCAGATGAGGGTTGTAGTCTCCGAGTGGCGGGGACCCGGTCCGTGCCCAGGGAGTCAAACTCAGTGTGTGGCAGTCTTGATAGATGTTATTTGAGTGTCGACTACGCCACCCGTTGATTTGCAGCTATGGAGCTGCCGCTGCAGGGCAGACCGCTGAGGCTGGTGTAGAATTGTGCAGCGTGATAGTATAACCCCCAACGGGAGGGGTATGGCCTCAGGGCAGCCGACGTGGAAGATGGGGGTAGCAGGAACCACTCAGAGACGGTGGGGTGTAATTCAGGGTCTTTACTGGTAACAACGATAGACCCTCCCGGAGTACTTGCTAGCGAACGGGGCCTGGTCAGTCCTTGAGCAGATGGGATCTCCCCTGGCCAGGCGGAGTTGTAGGCCTCCCAAACTGACTGTACTCTTCTGGCTACCTTGCTAGAAGCGGATATAAGTAGCCCACGTCCCTGAGTGTACCGTGTGGTGCTCACCCGTATGGCCGGTGACTCGGGGCCTTCTAATGGCTTCCGCTCCACGATGGCGGTGCTGGTCCCACGCGTGTGACCGTGCCTTCGGGTTTCTGGGCCTGAGGACCTGAAATCCCCTGCCGGTCGGCTTCTGCTGCTGGGTAAGAGTTAGTCCCCACAGCCTCGGACGCCGGGTCCGGTAAGAAAGCTTCTCAGTCAGGGCGAGCTCTGCAGCTGCCAGCCCCTGACTCGTAGTAGTATTGCTCCCACTGAGCTTCTGCTGTTTCTTCCTATGACTGTTTCTCGTCTCTACTTCTTCTCTACTCACTAACCCTGCCTCAGCCCCAGGTTTATCTAGGGGAAGTTCTTCCCCTCCCAGGACTGGGCAGGAGGTGTGGCATGCATAGGATTCCTGACCAAGAGACCTCCCACCTGCTCTCAGACATAATATTGCATTACTGTGGAAACCAGACCCCTGGGGTGCCACATATAACATCCAGCCCCATTGTCCCAGTGTATAACAGCCCCACGCTATGTTGTCTGCCCTTACTTACATGCATGTGATAGAGTGGCTCATGGTAAAGAGCTCACTGGTACCAGTGTGGTCCTGTAATAAGAGCCACCAGTGTAACAAGTCAGGTCATAATTTCTTTCCCTCCTAAATATTCCCCCATTGTCATGCTGTGACCATAGGAAAGACAGAAAGCAGGGACCCTTTACTGTCCCTTAATCTAGGGGGGCCCTAGTCTATCCTTAACCCTGGGGTTACCCCTGAAGGTGGAGATGCCTGGTTCACGTGCCGTTCTGTGCTCCTATAAAATCCTACGCAACTTCCACTTTCCCCCCAGAGAGGAAAGGGTCAGGAGTAAAAGGGTAACACAGGCTGGAAAGACAGGGGGGAAACCAAGGCGCAATTAAACAACAAACACACAGGATAAAATACATACAAAGGGAAAATGGGTGCACAGTAAAGAGGCAGAAAAGCAACACAAAAGAACGCCAGAAGGGGAAGGAACAGGTATTCATAATAAACCATATGCAACAATCTCAAGACAACAAGAGCAACTCTCCAGTACACCATCTCTAATGAAGCCAACAACAGAATGAAGATTCTATTACTCGCATGGAGGGAAGCCAGGCACAGCTTTATATAATGGAAGCGTATAGTTCTAATAAGCAGCACAGCCAATAGAAACGAGGAACTCAAAACCCTTTCCATGCCACAAGAAGCCTGTTGACTCATGAATGGCCGTGTAGATTTAAAGAGGACCTGTGCTCAGCTAAATGGCGCGATCTTCTAATCTCAGATGTACAACAGGTCCAAGCAGAATGCGGCACATTCATGACACCCATCACCTGTGATTTGAATCATTGAGAAATCGAAGGAATCAGAGCAACTCAGCCATGAAGTGGCTTAACGTTACAGAGCAGGGTCACTGAGTGCTGAGGAGCAGAGGGCATAAAAGTCACTAACGCTCTGCCGACTCCATAACTGCAGAGTCCAAACCTCTTCTGGTATTAAAATAAGCCCAAAAACTGTTTCCCCACTGGGAGCTTTATGACATGGGTCAATGGCAGAACAGCTGCATGCAGCCTTACATCATCAAGCACAATGCCAAGTGTTGGATAGAGTGATGTAAAGCAGCCACCACTGGACTCTGGAGCAGTGGAAACATATTCTTTGGAGTGACGGATAACACTTCCCTAACTGGCATCGGATGGACAAGTCTGGTTTTGGTGAATGCCAGAAAAAGGTTACCCGCCTGACTGCATTGTGCCAATTGTAAAATTTGGTGGAGAAGGAATTATGTTATGGGTTGTTCCTCAGCAGTCGGCCTCAGTCTCTTATTTCCAGCATACCAAGACATTCTGGACAATTGTAAACTGCTGCCAGCTTGTTATCTGCCGCCTAATCAGAATCTGTTCAATGAGCCCCTGCAAACAGAAATACCACTAAAAATTATCTTTATACACTGCTCTCCCTGTATGGCACTGCACGGAAGGGCATTTACTGACCAACCTTGGCTCCTTCTGTTAGCTTGCTAATTCATGGTTGATGGTGTTGCGGTTGATTCGTTCATGCCTATCTGACCGCTCTATGCTGATTGCCAAGGAGAACAATGTATAATGGTCATTTTAAAGGTATGCTCGGCTGTAGGGGTGCAATGACGGAATTGTTAGGATTCTAATTCGGAGGCACATAACTTAATAACAGGAGATCTAATGACAGGTTCCCTTCTATAATAACCTGAGTAAATCTGCAATGTTTTCTTTAAAGAAGACAAGTCCACTGTTCTGACACATCTGTTTTATTAAATTCACCTTTCATTAAAATTTTGGAGTATTTTTTTTAGAAGTCTGCTTTGTGCTGTCCCTCTGTTATTCATCCTGGAAATTTATGACAATTTCGGTTCCTCTTGCAAATAGGGTGTGTCTCTACACAGTCTGACAGGGTCCAATCAGTGACATTGACACTGTTAGGCTCACTTGGTGAGGTGGATCCTCCAAGCTGAAAGTTCCAGTGGGCACACGGGTCATGCGTATTGTTGGTGCAGCAGAGGGTGAGGCATGCAGGACACAGGCAACAGAGGTACTGGAAGTAGGAGACGTCCTGAAGACTGCACACAGGTAGCAGGGTTACTGGAAGCCGCAGGCGGACAGGAGAAGTACTGGGGACCACAGACAGGTATCAGAGTTATTGGAAGCCGCAGGGAGATAGGAGCAGTGCACTGACAAACTGAAAGTCTTAGGAACACTGAAGTCTTAATACCAAGAAACATGTGTGTGTCTTGGTGAGCTTTATGCAGGGTTGGGCAGATATTCACATGGGATCATGCCGGGCCACCTGCAAAGCCCGACATGGAGCACAACAGAGTTTAGCGAACCAGGGTAAGGGAAGCAAAGCAAGGATCCAGGATAGGTGCGTAACAAACACGATATTGGCAAGAGGGTTGGACATCTGGTTGCACATCTATTTATACGTTTCCCTGAGGAACAACAGTGGTGTCAAGAGAGGTGAAATGTCCTTTTTAAATTGTATTAACATAAAATCATAAATGTAAATAACTCAGTTCTGCTACATGTGTAAGTATTCTGGGCAGACACTACTGGATGTAGTACGCTGGTTGCACTCATGTCATTACCTGCTGCTTTATGTTGTAGTAACAATCATCACACACCGCAGGTCATTTATTAAGTATGTTACATTCATATGTTGCGGTAGTGTTGTCTTGCTCTTCCAGTTTCTATGTCGAATGTAAATATACCTAATCCGCATGTGTACACTGGACTCAAGAGCTCAGACATGGCAGTTTCTTCATTGACGAGGAATCAGTTACATAATACAAATTACAAGATTGACAAATATTGAAACATTGCTTTATGTGATTAGGTAGAATCCTGTAATTACCTAATGGTGCTGGCCCCCTGCGGCAAGTATTGATTGTGACACCATATTAGCTCTAAAAAAAAAACAAGAATTATTTGGACTAAAAACATATTTGTAATGCCGTTTTTCTACCATGTGAAAAGTCTTAAATAATGGAAAATTCTGCAACTTATGGATGAGATTTACTAAGACTGGAGCTTCACATGTTGGTTTTTGCTTTTATTTGCTCTATAGAAAGAAGTGCCAAATTTCCCAATATTGACAGTAAAAAAAACAAGGGGACTCAATTTATCAAGACTTACATTTTGGATCCGATTCATTATTACATTTGCACTTTTTTGTCTAGTTTTTCATGTTTTTTTTCTGCCTGCTTTTAATTTTTATTATTTTTTTAATTTGTCTCTTTTATTCGTGTTAACCTGTTTTTTTTGGTGTTTTTTATGCTCATCCTTGTGGACATGATATGGGGTTACCAGAAGTTTTGGGCGGATTCAATAAATTGTGACTTTTTAAAAAGCCATAAAAGGTTGGCACAAATGTCATCCAGTTCCCCCTGAAGTGGTTTTATGTATGGAAAACTTTTTGCGCTAATTTTGCAAAATGTGTGAATTTTTGCACTAAAGAGTCACAAAACAGGTTGAAGGCAAAAAAAAATTATTATGTGCAAAATTTATGAATCGTTTGCACCATTTTGAAAAAAGAAAAGTGCCATGAAAAAAAGACATACAAATTATGAATGGCTTTTTGGCCCCAGTTTTGATGAAGGATGTGGGTCATAAGATATGCCAAACTCATTTATAGGCTTGTGCCTGTTAGTAAATTTGGTGCATCTCCCCGCTGTCGTCACAAGCATAATAATAGTACTCCAGTCATTATTAGGTATGTATCTCTGTCAGAGTTTAAATCACTTTAGTGGGTAAAAGTTGTGATAAATTGGTCAGCTGCATTTGACCTCATCCCTCCCACATAGCTCGTCCCATTTTTGAAAAAGTTGGTGATGCTGGTCGGGAATGGCATATAATTGGCAAAAGTCTCAAAATGTTTGCGCATCTATGCAAAAAAAAATTAATTTCAAATTGTGGACTGTGCTCTTCACTCCACTGCCAGGTAATTTGGCTGATTTATGGGGTCATCTATTATCAGGGGCATTGTTAGGCTATGTGCCCACGATGCAGTAATGCTCAGGATTTTTTCCTGAGCGTTTCTGCATCTCCCTGGCAGAAAAAAATGCATGCGGATTGTACATGCGGATTGTACATGTGGATTGTACATGCGGATTGTACATGCGGATTGTACATGCGTTTTCCTGCCAGCGACATGCGGAAGTGAAGCGTTCTTCACATGCATATCGGCATGCGGGTTGACAAGCGCTTTCCAAGTGATTTTAGCATCACTAGGAAAGTGCTTGTGAACTTGGTCACATTATATAAATCCATGCAAACGGCATAGATTTATATAGTTTGACCGAGAGAATGTCAAAAAATAAAAAAATAAATATATACTTACCCTCCGATGGCCCGCGCTGTCTTTCTTCACCGTCCCGGCTGCCGGCAGCGGTAGACTGAAGGACCTGCCGATATCAGCATCGCGTGACCCGTCACATGACTCTGACGTCAGTGCAGGTCCTTCATTCCATTGCGAACTGCCGCCAAGCAAGGAGGAGCGCAGCGTGGGCCGCCAGAAGGTAAGTATATATTTATTTTTTATTTTATTCTTTTTTTTACAGTTTTCTATGGTACCCAGGTCCGGAGGAGAGTCTCCTCTTCTCTAGGCCTGGGTACCATCCGCACATTAAAACGCATGGAATGCGCATCTACATATGCAGTGATGCATAATCCATGCGGTCTAATGCAAGTCAATGGCGGCGAAAACGCAGCACTTCCGCAAAATAATTGGTAGTGCTGCGTTTTTTTCCGCAATGATAATCCGCAGCGGAAATTTCCGCAGCATGTGCACAGCACATGCGGATTATCATTGGGGAACATGGCAGACCTTCTACCATGCGTTTTTAAGCGTTTCTGCAGCGTTTTTGCCGCTGCGGAAACACTTAAAAAATGCATCGCGGGCACACAGCCCTAAAGTCATTTTTGGAGTAAGAGTTAAAGGGAACCTGTTACTTTAACTCTTACTACAAAAAAATTAGAATAGGGATTTGATATTTATGATGTTTTTTTAAAGATTGTAAAATTAATCTTCAAACAAAGATGGAACTGCACCCCATTGAAAAATCTGTTATAGTCGCCCACCTACCATGTGCCATGTACAATTCTGGTGTTTTCTTATATAGCAGAGGGATATTGAGCTCCATTGGACACATGGAGGTTATTAATCATGAAGGCAACTTTGCCATAATTTGCAATATATTTAAAAAAAATGTCCCATGGGGCTGATAAGTTTGTCACATCTTTAAATATGTATAGAGGTGTTTCTTAAATTTTTACTCCACTAAATATTTTCCTAAGAGATGATATCTTAGTGTATCGCAATAAGAATAAACTCTTGACCCAACATCAACATGGGTTTATGAAGGATTGGTCCTGTCAAGCTAATTTGATCAGTTTCTATGAGGAGGTAAGTTCCAGAATGGTCCAGGGTAATGCTGTGGATGTTGTCTATATGTACTTTTCAAAGGTGTTTGATACTGTGCCATATAAAAGTGTGGTACATAAAATTATAGTAATGGGGTTAACAACTGGCTCAGTGATAGGAAACAAAGGGTGGTTATTAATGGAACACACCCAGATTGGGTCAAAAGTTAACAGTGGGGACAACAGGGGTCAGTATTGGACCCTCTTCTTTTCACCATATTTATCAATGACCTTGTCCAAGGCATACATAGTAAAATTTAAATATTTGCAGATGATACTAAACTCTACAGGGTAGTCAACACAGAGGAGGATAATTTAATATTACAGTGGGATTTATGTATGCTGGAGGATTGGGCTAAGAAATATCAATTGAAGTTTAATGTAGATAAATGTAAGGTCATGCACTTGGGCAAAGGAATAAAAATCTTTCCAATGATCTCTTTACACTTAGGCCTGTGACAGGGACAAGGGGGCATTTTCTACATCTAGAGGAAAGAAGGTTAAATCATAGGCACAGATGCAGATTCTTTACTGTAAGAGCAGTCAGACTATGGAACTCTCTGCCGCATGATGTTGTAATGGTTGATTCACTACTAAAATTCAAGAGGAGCCTGGATGTCTTTCTTGATAAATATAATAATACAGTTTAAGGGCACCAGATTCTGTGATGGGGCGTTGATCCAGGGAGCTAGTCTGATTTCTCTATGGGGTCGGGAAGGAATTTTTCCCCTTGTACGGAGCTATTAATCTCTGCCTCATGGGGTTTTTGCCTTCGTCTGGATCAACATGTTAGGGTATAGGTTGAACTCGATGGACTTTATAATACTTTCAGCCTTAAAAACTATGAAGCTATAAGTGAGGCTGCACATAAATTTTGCAACTTTTTGAAAACAGTTGTATCCATAAATGTATCTAAATCCTGGCCAATCAGGAAGCAGGGCACACAATTCACTCCAGTGTACCAAACTGACATGCATGGTGGAGCAAATGGTTTCTAAATGAGTCCAATTGCAGATTAGGCATTATTCAGGATTAAAATACGTAAGAAAAAAGCATAATATTATATATGGGTCATACGTATCATTATGCATTATTTAAATTTAATGGTAAAAATCTTCATTTTATATCCATTTTTATTGAATAAAAGTAATAAAATATAAAATAAATCTATTTTGTGTCAGAGTAATTGTGCCTATATAATAAAGTCTCCTCCACTCAGATCAGCGTTCCATTCCTATTACTTCTACGATGGCCGTTGCAGTGTCATATGGAGTGCAGTGGTAATTCTAAATAACACCTCTCCTGTGTTGTAATATAAGAAAGACAGGGGAGTCATTGTTTAGACCAGGGGTCTCAAACTTAGCCGGGCTGCATACAGAAAAAAATTGAAAATGACAGGCCGCATTCTTTGCGAGATGAGATGATGTTTTCAGTGACACCTGTTTTTTTCTATACACCTTTTTGATAATTTTTTATTCCATTTTATGAGTCAGTATAATGAAAAAGCTTCAGTTTTGTCGCATTGTTTTTGCTTTATGGTGTCAAGGTACAGTTTTATAGCTTGGGTCGTTCTGGTCGGAGCAATACGAAACATGCACTTTTTTATTTTAATTTTTACATAAAGCAACATTTTTAGTGGCACATTTTTTCTGTTTTATTATACTTTATTATTTTTATTTTTTTTTACTTTTTCTTGTCTCCTTCATGGCCATATACTGTAATGTCCCCCACTTGCCTCCATAAACTAAAAATGTATGTTTCTCATTCTGGCTCCCATCTGTCATGTAACAATGTGCTCTATCCAGGCCCTTATCCTGTAAAAATGTCCTCCATCCTGTAATAATGTCCTCCATCCTGTAATAATGTCCCCCACCTTGGCCCTATTATGTAATATTGTTCTCCATCCTATAATAATGTTCCCCATCCTGACCCCCTTCCTGTAATAATATCTCCCATCCTGTAATAATGTTTTCCATTCTGTAATAATGTCTCCCATCCTGGCCCCTTATACTGTAATCATGTCCCCAATCCCGCAATAATGCCCACCAACCTGTGGCTCTTCACATAAAAAAAAAGATTCCTCTCACCTGTCCTAACTCTCACAATGTGCAGTGTCCTTTTCCTCCTTACTAGCTGGCTAGGGGGGCAGGCCGGCGCATGGCAGTGACGTCATGGCCTCTGATTGGCCAGTGGCTTGTTTAGATATTAGACAGGGTCATCTGCCGCCGAGACCATGAATGCCGAACAGTGTGTTGTCTGCCGGATGCTCGGATTCGGCATATTGCGGACCCATAGACAGATTGCTGGGTGGGGCTGGTGAAAACCCAGCGGTCTTGGTATACAGTACAGACCAAAAGTTTGGACACACCTTCTCATTTCAATTTTTTCTGTATTTTCATGACTATGAAAATTGTACATTCACACTGAAGACATCAAAACTATGAATTAACACATGTGGAATTATATACTTAACAAAAAAGTGTGAAACAACTGAAAATATGTCTTATATTCTAGGTTCTTCAAAGTAGCCACCTTTTGCTTTGATGACTGCTTTGCACACTCTTGGCATTCTCTTGATGAGCTTCAAGAGGTAGTCACCGGAAATGGTTTTCACTTCACAGGTGTGCCCTGTCAGGTTTAATAAGTGGGATTTCTTGCCTTATAAATGGGGTTGGGGCCATCAGTTGTGTTGTGCAGAAGTCAGGTGGATACACAGCTGATAGTCCTACTGAATAGACTGTTAGAATTTGTATTATGGCAAGAAAAAAGCAGCTAAGTAAAGAAAAACAAGTGGCCATCATTACTTTTTGAAATAAAGGTCAGTCAGTCCGAATAATTGGGCAAACTTTGAAAGTGTCTCCAAGTGCAGTTGCAAAAACCATCAAGCGCTACAAAGAAACTGGCTCACATGAGGACCGCCCCAGGAAAGGAAGACCAAGAGTCACCTCTGCTTCTGAGGATAAGTTTATCAGAGTCACCAGCCTCAGAAATCGCAGGTTAACAGCAGCTCAGATTAGAGACCAGGTCAATACCACACAGAGTTCTAGCAGCAGACACATCTCTTCAACAACTGTTAAGAGGAGACTTTGTGCAGCAGGCCTTCATGGTAAAATAGCTGCTAGGAAACCACTGCTAAGGACAGGCAACAAGCAGAAAAGACTTGTTTGGGCTAAAGAACACAAGGAATGGACATTAGACCAGTGGAAATCTGTGCTTTGGTCTGATGAGTCCAAATTTGAGATCTTTGGTTCCAACCACAGTGTCTTTGTGCGACGCAGAAAAGGTGAATGGATGGACTCTGCATGCCTGCTTCCCACCGTGAAGCATGGAGGAGGAGGTGTGATTGTGTGGGGGTGCTTTGCTGGTGACACTGTTGGGGATTTATTCAAAATTGAAGGCATACTGAACCAGCATGGCTACAACAGCATCTTGCAGCGGCATGCTCTTCCATCCGGTTTGCGTTTAGTTGGACCATCATTTACTTTTCAACAGGACAATGACCCTAAACACACCTCCAGGCTGTGTAAGGGCTATTTGACCAAGAAGGAGAGTGATGGGGTGCTACGCTAGATGACCTGGCCTCTACAGTCACCAGACCTGAACCCAATCAAAATGGTTTGGGGTGAGCTGGACCTCAGAGTGAAGGCAAAAGGGCCAGCAAGTGCTAAGCATCTCTGGGAACTCCTTCAAGATTGTTGGAAGACCATTTCCGGTGACTACCTCTTGAAGCTCATCAAGAGAATTCCAAGAGTGTGCAAAGCAGTCATCAAAGCAAAAGGTGGCTACTTTGAAGAACCTAGAATATAAGACATATTTTCAGTTGTTTCACACTTTTTTGTTAAGTATATAATTCCACATGTGTTAATTCATAGTTTTGATGCCTTCAGTGTGAATGTACAATTTTCATAGTCATGAAAATACAGAAAAATCTTTAAATCAGAAGGTGTGTCCAAACATTTGGTCTGTACTGTACATCGGTACCAATGACAAAGTTAGACAGAGGTGGAAGGTCCATAAAAATGATTACAGTGAACTAGAAGAGAAACTAAAGGCCAGGACCTCCACTGTGGTGTTTTCAGAAATACTGCCGGTGCTACGAGTGTCACTAGAAAGACAGCAGGAGCCTAGGGAGATAAATAAGTGGCTTAGAAATTGGTGCAGTAAGTAAGGGTTTGGGTTCATGGAGAACTGGGCCGACTTCGCCGTTGGCTACAGGCTCTAGGGTAGGATCGGGCTGCACCTGAATGGGGAGGGTGCAGCCGTGCTGGGGAAAAAAATGGTAAAACGGATGGAGGAGCTTTTTAACTAGTATCTGGGGGAGGGAGGGTAGTTGTGCTAATAAGGGGATAGATGGAGTAGACAAAGAGAATGAGACAATAGGGGTTAATAAGGATTTAGGGGGGGCTGGGACATGGGAGGAAAGTAGGGAGGTGAATAGGAGTAATAAATGTACTAATAGTATTAAATGTCTGCTGGAAAAGGCAAGAAGTCTCGCAATCAAAATTAATGAACTGGAGACTCTAATGTTGGCCACAGAATATGATGAGGTGGGCATTATGGAAACCTGGCTGGACGAAAGCCATGACTGGGTGACAAAGGTAGAGGGTTACACTACATTCAGAAAGGACAGGAAAGATAAAAAAAAGGTGGAGGGATGTGTATTTTCATTAAATCCAACTTAAGACCTGTGCTCAATGACACCATTAGGGGGCGCTGCGACAATGAAGAGTCTGTATGGGTAAATGTACATGGGGATGACAATAATGGAAAGCTGCTAATTGGAGTTTGTTACAAGCCTCCTAATATAGCTGAACTGGTACAGGACGAAATGCTGCAACAAATTAAAAAGGCAGCAAATAATAAAAGGGTCCTTATTATGGGGGGTTTTAACTATCCAGATATCCAATGAGACATAGAATCATCCAGTTGTGCTAAAAGCTGCAAGTTCTTATCCACAGTTCAGGACAATTACCTCTCTCAGTTGGTAGATGAACCCACCAGGGGAGGTAATCTTCTGGATCTGGTGCTGTCAAATAGTCCAGATACAATTTCAGATCTACAGGCCCGAGAACAATTGGGAGGCAGCGACCATATTATGGAAAGTTTCAACGTAATATTCAATAAAACATTTCAAATATGAAATGCAAAACCTGAAACTTTAGGAAAGCTGATTGGAACAAATTAAGAGAAGAGCTTAATCGTGTAGACTGGGAGCATGTCATGGTAACTGGGGATACTGAACGTAAATAGATCATGTTTAAGGAAATTCTACTAGAATCCTGTAGAAAGTCCTGGTAATAAAATGTCCAGGAATAAAATGAAACCATTATGGATAAATAAGACAGTACAGAGTTATGACTAATACATATGATACATATTTATGTATATATAAACTGTATACATCTGTATAAATTGTGCTACCCCAATATTATTATTAATATGTTGCCTGTTGTGTGGTCACATATTTTGTGTCTTCACCGTCTGACCATCTGGTATTGTTCATCTATATATTTTTCTTGTATTTGATACCTATTTTTTTATCTTTAATAAAAACATCAATATTTTTTTACTAAATAGGTTTTGTTACTGCTTTTTCATTATATTTTTTCCATTTATATACTCAATGTTCTCTTTTATGGTTTCAATTGTATTGGGAGTTTCCTGCTGTCTTTTGGACTATGGTCCACAATTTTATCCATTATTCCAGCAATTTTTCCTACAAAAAGAAGTTCGCTTGCATCTGACCAAATTAAATATTGACAAATCCCCCGGCCCAGATGGCATTCATCCACGGATACTGAGGGAATTGAGCTCAGTAATTGACAGACCGCTGTATCTCATATACTTAGACTCTCTTGTAACAGGATTGGCCACAGGATTGGAGGATAGCTGACGTGGTACCGATATTTAAGAAAGGTAAGAGGGTGGATCCAGGCAACTACGGTCCGGTAAGTCTGACATCAGTAGTGTGCAAAGTTATTGAGGGCTGTCACATACGTGGATCGTGTACCCACTGTGCCATGAGCTGGGTTTACTCAGGAGATGCGTAGCTAAGCAGATACCTGGTTTTCGCTATAGCTCCTGATGATGGAGTTAGGCGTGTGCTGCATGTGGCCACCAGGTACCACTCCCCGGTACTACAGCAGCTGACCCCAGGACAGGATCGCAGTCACAGACACGGACTTGAAGTAACTGGCAGGACATGATACTGATAACAGATAACAGAGCCCGTGTAGATGGTACGGATTCTGGAACTCCAGACAGGATGGACACTGGTTGCTCAGGCACCTCCCTACTGGGGAGGGTGCCTTATATACCTGATGCCTCCCAGCTATTGGCTGGGGGCATTTCCAAAGTGCGCGCGCTGCTCCTTTAAGATTTGGGAGCATGCGCGCATGCACTAGCCGTGCCATTGGGAGACCTGTGCACAGGCCTATGGAAGCAGGAAGCCACAGCAGGGAATGGGGACACCGCCACATGACTGGGGCGGTGAGTATGTTGGCATCCCTGCCGGGAGGAGATAGAGGTAAACACAGGTATGCCAGTATTGGCATTACAAGGGCATTATAAGAGATGACCTGCAGAAATATATTGCAGAGAATAATATAATAACTGACAACCAGCATGGATTCATGAAAGATAAGTCGGGCCTAACCAACATGTTGGGTTTCTACCAGGAGGTAAGTGCAAATCTGGATGTTGGTAATGTGGCTGATGTGATTTATCTGAACTTTGCAAAGGCATTTGATACTGTACCACATAACAGCCTTATACTGAAGCTCCAGAAGCCGGGACTTGGGGAACTATATGCAGATGGGTAAGGTACTGGCTAAATGACAGGAAACTAAGAGGCATCATAAATGGTACATTCTCTAAATGGGACATAGTCAGCAGTGGGGGCAGCAAGGATCTGTGGTAGGACCAATTTTTTTTATCCTCTTTATTAATGACCTTGGGGATGGGATTGTGAGTAAAGTGTCAGTCTTTGCTGATGACACCAAACTATGTAGGATATTAAAATCTGATCTTGACATTACGATATTGCAGAATGATCTGGAGCAGATGTCTGAATGGGCAAACACTTGGCAGATGAGGATTAATGTAGATAAATGTAGAGTAATGCACCTAGGACGGAGTAATCCTATTGCTGAATACACATTAAATGGGAGTATACGCCGAACTACAGAACAGGAGAAGGACTTGGGTATTCTGGTTACAAGTAAGCTGAGCAGCAGTACTCAATGTCAAGCAGCAGCCGCAAAAACAAACAAGATTTTAGGGTATATAAAAAGAGAAATAAAATCCTGCTATCCCAACATATTGTTACCCCTTTATAAAACACTGGTGAGGCCACATCTGGAATATGGTATCCAGTTTTGGGCTCCAAATTTTAAAAAGGATATTCAGAAGTTAGAGTCAGTTCAAAGGCGACAACTAGATTACAAGGGATGGAGGCCTTTCATATGATGAGAGGTTGAAATAGTTGGGCTTGTTTAGCAAAAAATAAGTCTCAGAGGAGATATCATTTATATCTATACATATACAAGCATGTGTGGTCAGTACCAAGGACTGGCACATGACTTTTTCCTTCCAAAGACCATACTAAGGACCAGGGGGCACTCATTACGGGTGGAAGAAAGGCGATTCTGGCAGCTAAACAGGAAAGGATTCTTTACAGTCAGAGCAGTCGGAACGTGGAATACCGACCACAAGAGGTAGTGATGGCCGACACTATAGCAGCTTTTAAAAAAGGGCTGGACGATTTCCTCACTGCACATAACATTGTGGGCTGTAGATAATTTAGTGACAAAAGGTATAATTGGTGGAGAAAGGTTGAACTTGATGGACCTAGCTCTTTTTTCAACCTATGTAACTTCGTAACTATACACAGTTCAACGTACAATTACTGTGATCTGAGTGGAGTCATCATGTAATTACTCAGATCACAGTAATTGCCAGATTCGGGCACCAATGCTGCAGCGGTGATTCCCATGATTTTTCAATTTTATAAATAAACTTTTTAACATAAATTTCAAACCTTTAAAAAAACTACTACTAATAATTTTTTGACACAGTCACTTTAATGATAAATTTTGGTTCAAATGATGCCAGCCCAATTTTTCAGCATAAAAGTATACTTCCTAAAGTTGGGTAAGAATGCACAATTTTTCTATGCATGTTAATTCGTAAACATCCCAAGAGCTGGGGATGAATGTGTTAAATGTTGCACTTTAACCCGTTAGCAACTACCACCATACATATGTGGCTGTAGTGCATCTTCACTGTATGTCACTGTATGGAGTGCAGCCCACTCCATGAAGCATGGGCCCTGGCTATGTTATATAGTCAACACCTGACAGTAACTGATGCGATCAGGAGATAGTTACCATTACGTCAGTTTAACCCTTTAAATTTTAAAGCATGACAGCGCCATTTAAAAATCTTCATGATGGTGACCATTACTTCTGATGGCCACCATCACCCCTCGTTATGCAATCCCAGGGTGGAGACCAGTTGCCATAGTGACGCGCCTCCTGGGCCGTGGGGTACTCGGTAGTCGGGCCGGTCGGTGCTGGGGATGTCACGGTGGCAGTGAGCCAGTCCGTGACCCAGGGCGGTCAATTAAAGGGAAAGTAAAAGGGGAATAAAGTTTTTAGAGATAATGTTCATGATGACACCTGTGGTATGCGGCTATATGGGGCCCCCGCTGCAGTGCAGATCCACTGGAGCTGATGATGACGCAGCAGAGTTGGTACAGCTCTCCACAGGCAGAGCTTAGCGCCAGGGCAGGATATAGTGATGCTATGAGGTAGATGTTGTTGGTGGAGTGTAGTGCAGGGCTGGTGATGGCGCAGCAATTATTCAAGGACACAGTGGGGTGCAGTCTTCAGATTTAACTCACAGTTGTCAAGTTCCTCAGGTTACACTTTCCGGATTATAACTGCCCACGTCGTCCTGTGTTCACCAAGGAAGGGGTTCAGCAGCTCTCAAGTATTTCAGGAGTACTTAAGCGGGACCCCGTTCTATGTTCCTTTCTCGGTCGTCTTCCCTGCGCTGGCTCTCACCCTCCTGCCCTGCGCCTCACAATCGGTGTCCCAAGCCGGTAGCCTCAGATCTTGTCGGGCAACGTGCAGTCCCCTGGACCCTACACGGCCACCTTTTCAGCAATGTAATTGTGGTGCTTGGCAGCTGCACCTTGCAAGTACAGCAGCCTCCGGTTATCTAGCTGAGCCTGATTATTCTCCACTAGTTTAGGGGCCGGTCCCCACTGCGGCCTGATCCCTCCACGTCCGTGTAGATTCGGGCGCACGGGTGGCTTCCTGCACTCACCGTGCCCCTGGGATCCCCTCTGTCTCTGGAGCCTTCCCTCTGCTCCTGTCCTCTCTCACTCTCTCTTGGGCCTCTCTTACTAGGCCCCACTCCTCTCTCTCCTCTCAACTCCTGCTCCAAGCACTGGAGCCAGGAGCCTCGACCTCCTACACTGCTCTCCTGAGCAGGACTGGCTGTTTCAAGATTGTTGTGTGGCACCCCAGGGGTCTGGTTTCCACAGTAATAGCAATATTATGTCTGAGAGCAGGTGGGAGGTCTCTTGGTCAGGAATCCTATGCATGCCACACCTCCTGCCCAGTCCTGGGAGGGGAAGAACTTCCCCTATATAAAACTGGGGCTGAGGCAGGGTTAGTGAGTTAAGAAGAGGAGAAGCAGCTATAGGAAAGAGAGATCAGGAGCTCTGGGGAAGTCGTGCTAAAAGGAATCAGGGGCTGGCAGCTGTAGAGCTCGCCCTGATTGAAGAGTTACCACCGGACCCGGAGTCCGAGGCTGTGGGGACTAATCCTTACCCAGCAGCAGAAACCGACCGGCAGGGGATTTCAGGTCCTCTGGCCAAGAAACCCGAAGGCACGGTCACACGCGTGGGACCAGCACCGCCGTCGTGGAGCGGAAGCCACTAGAAGGCCCCGAGTCACCGGCCATACGGGTGAGCACCACACGGTACACTCAGGGACGTGGGCTACTTTTACCCGCCTCTAGCAAGGTAGCCAGTAGAGTACAACTAGTTGGGGAGGCCTACAACTCCGCCTGGCCAGGGGAGATCCCATCTGTTCAAGGACTGACCAGGCCCCGACCGCTAGCCAGTACTCCGGGAGGGTCTATTTTTGTCACCAGTAAAGACCCTGAACTACACCGCATCGTCTCTGAGTGGTTCCTGCTACCCCCATCATCCACGTCGGCTGCCCTGAGGCCATACCCCTCCCGTTGGGGGTTATCCCATCCACGCTGCACAATCCTTCCACCGGCCTCAGCGGTCTGCCCTGCAGCGGCAGCTCCATAGCTGCATTCAACGGGTGGCGTAGTCGTCCAACATCTACTGCTAATACTCAGCCACACAGTTTGACTCCCTGGGCACGGACCGGGTCACCGCCACGAGACTACTACCCCCAACAGGCCCGGCTCCGGGTAGTCCCCGCGTGCGCAACGCTACACCAAGTAGGCCCAGGGGTGCGTCAGTTGCCTTTCTTCTTATACTCTTCCTGACGATGCTCCCCTGAGCTGCTTCCTCCACCCACACCCAATACATGGTTCCCCCTCTCTTGCCCCCCCCCCCTTCCAACCAGGGACAGGGCTCAGCAGTGGATTCGTGCATCTTGCCCCTTCTGCTGGTCTGGAATGGTGTAGTGTTGGATGTAGGTGGGTGGGTCCTGGGTAGTATTCCCTCCTTACCTGATAGTGGGGTACCACACCTCTGGGTGAGATGCAGTACCTCTGTGACGACTGAACCCGCAGGGGCGCCACAATAGCAGCAGGCAATTTGTGAAGGCCCCCATATCTGCCATGTGAGATCACTTATTATTTTTATTATTAGCACTTATGTGAGATCACACCTGACATCACTATGGAGCGTTAAGAGGTTAAAGAAACTTCATTGCAATAATGTATGTCAAATTCACAAAATTAATTGGGGGAAAAAACAAAAAAAAGGGTAAAGATAAACATAAAAAATGAGATAAAATACATTTTCTTATTTATATACAACATACTGCATATACATGTAAATATATGTGCTCAGTACTCATATATAAGGTCAGCAGTTGGCATTAAAAAAATCTAACAGAACAAAAACATATGTTCCAGAATCTTTTTTTGTATTTTCATTTTTTTCATGTTGCTAGTAGTCATATGGATTAAACACACAGTACTGCGCAAAGGTTTTAGGAAGGTGTGGAAAAAATTATTCAAAGTAAGGATGCTTTCCAAATTAGAAGTGTTTATAGCTTATTTTTTAGAAATTAACAAAATACAAAGTGGATAAACAAAAGAGAAATCTAAATCGCATCAATATTTGGTGTGACCAGCCTTTGCCTTTAAAACAGCATTATTTCTTCTTGGTACACATGCACACAGGTTTGGATGAACTCACTAGGGAGGTTGTTCCAAACATCTTGAGAACCAACCACAGATCTTCTGTGGATGTCACTTGTGCAAATCCTTCTCTCTCTTCATGTAATCCCAGACAAACTCTATTATGTTGAGATCAGGGCTCTGCAGGGGACACATCATCACTTCCAGGACTCTTTGTTCTTCTTCATACTGAACATAGTTCTTAATGACATTGGCTGTATGTTTGGGGTCATTGTCCTGCTACAGAATATTATGTAGCCAATCAGACGCCTCCCTGATGGTATTGCAAGATGAATAAGTATCTGTTTCTTGAATTTGACCTTTTCTTACCTTTGACTCTGCAAAAACTCTTACTGTCGCTGATTCATTCTCGTCTGGACTACTGCAACTCTCTACTAATCGGTCTCCCTCTTACTAAACTCTCCCCTCTTCAATCTGTCCTGAATGTGACGCGCCCCCTGGGCCTGTGTTGTGCAGGGGATACCCGGAGCCGGATCGCTGGTTGTAGTCTCAGTGTGGCGGTGACCCGGTCCGTGCCCAGGGCGGTCAAACCAGTGGCAGTCTTAAGTAATAACAATGTCCGACTACGCCACCCGTGGATTGCGGTCAGTGGGGACCGCCGCAGCGCTGCAGACCGCTGAGGCTGATGTAATTTGCGCAGCCGAGTATGGAATAACTCCCCATGGGAGAAGTATTGCCTCAGGGCAGCTAGTGTGGATGATGGGAGTGATGGTGTGAGCGTCCCAGTAGTGATGGTGCTGGTGCAGCGATGAAACACAGAGACGTGTGGTGCAGTTCAGGGTCTTTACTGATGGTAATAGACAGACCCTCCCGGGAGTACTGGTTAGCAGTAGGGGCCTGGTCAGTCTGTGAGCAAGCAGGATCTCCCCTGGCCAGGTGGAGTTGTAGGCCTCCCCGACTATCTGCACTCTTTCCTGGCTATCTTGCTCAATGCGGGTAGAAGTAGCCCACGTCCCTGAGTATACCGTGTGGTGCTCACCCGTATGGCTGGTGACTTGGGGCCTTCCGTTATACCTCCTTCTAACACCCAAGCCCAGGTGACTAGCAACCAATGGGCTCCTACCTATGCCCAGAGACCCACCCCTATCTGCTCCTACACCACTGGGTTTTCCTCCCCCTCCCCACTCCGTGCCTGCACTTCTGTGGGAGCACCGTTGAGCTGTCCCTCGGAAATGGGGTGTGTGTGGTGCATGCAGCCTAAAGAGCCCTAGTCCACACACCATCGTTACCCGGGAGTGGAATATCACACCTCTGGTTTGAGGTGCAATACCCCTGTAGCAGCTGAGCCCTCGGGGTGCTACATTAACATATTCCGCAGCGTTTTACATACATTATCATCGCTGTCCCCATTGGGGCTCACAATCTAAATTCCCTATCAGTATGTCTTTGGAGTGTGGTAGGAGAACCCGAAGGAAACCCACGCAAACACGGGGAGAACATACAAACTCCTTGCAGATGTTGTCCTTGGTGGGATTTGAACCCAGGACCCCAGGACCCCAGCGCTGCAAGGTTTCAGTGCTAACCACTGAGCCACCATGCTGCCCCCTTGTATCATCCGTTCACACCCCCATGTACTTAATAGACCTCTGTGTCTGTACTTGTTCACATACTGGTTGGTGACCGGTTCATTCAGCATTATGTACCCTATTTATTACATTGATGGTTGACTGTGTAACACGGGTACTTTAGATGCAGCGACACAGAAACACAGAGCAGCCAATACAGGGTTAATAAACAGGGGAGGTTTATGATAACACGGTCAATCTCCACGCAGGGAGTAACAGGGGAAAATATGCGGGAAAACAAGGGAAGTAGCAGGTAAAAGTCCTTAGCTGACAGTTCACAGTTTAACTAGATATAGCAGAGTCAAACTGGCTGTAAACGACAGTTTTTACACTTAGCTGACTCTTTTCCTCCACAAGGCAGTTGCCAGCTGAGGCCGGTGTTGATTTCTTCAGGTTTCCCCACCCAAACAATGCTCCGTCTTCTGGCGGCAGCGGGCGGTCTCCGGTTTTACCCGCTGAGCCCATAGTCCATAACACGGCACCTCACATGCTCGGCTCCACATACCCTGCGTCTCTTCTCTAGTCGGCTTGACTCCTCCGGTCCACTGCACTCGGCTCTTGCTCCCAGTACTGGAGCCAGGAGCCTGGACCCTCTCACACTGCTCTGCTGAGCAGGGCCCAGCTCCGCTTTCCCGCGCAAACGTCCTCGTCTCTTCCTCTCTCTACCCACGCCACCAGTTTCCCAGTCACCTGACCTCCCAGCTCTCACTCTGGACACACCCCCAGCTTCCCAGTCACCTGACTCCTGTGCTCGCAGTCTGTCTTCCCCCTGCAACCAGAGGCACGGCCCCGGCAGTTCCGGATCCCTTGCTCTGAAAGTACTTACACCCCGGTCTTCCCCCTTACAACTGTACAATACAAGCAATTGTTACCATCCACCTTTCATGTCTCTCCCATTTCCTCATAGATTGTAAGCTTGCGAGCAGGGCCCTCTCTCCTCCTGGTATCTGTTGATTTATGTGATTATTGTTATTCTGTAATGTCTTTTATTGTCTGTACAAGTCCCCTCTAAAATGTAGAGTGCTACAGAATGTGTTGGCGCTATAGAAATAAAAATTATTATTATTATTATCTGTTTGCTGATTTGAAGTCAAACAGAGATCACACCAAATTTTGATTTGATTTACACTTCTCTTTTGTTCATTCATTTTGTATTTTGTTTATTGATAAAAACTAATAACATGTATATTTTTTAAATCACTCATTGCAGCATTCTTTATTCCACACCTATCTAAAACCATTTTTCCTTTTTTTATAAAATTCATGTAAAATATTTCCTCCTGTATTTTTTTAAGGGGGGGGAGCTGTGGGAGGTTAGGGGGCTAAATTGATATTATATACTGGTCATGCTCCTTTTTCCACCTATTTTCTATTTGCTTTGAACCTTCACGACTCTTATAACATCAGATAATAATTAACATTCCTCTGAGGCTTAGGAAGATAGATATATGACGTGTTTGTTGAAGGAGCCTGCTGTCGCCACTCGGCAAGTCTCTTTATCATGAACCTAGTAAATCTGAGATATATCACAGTTATCAGTCAAGACTTTGTCAGTTTTATAAGTGAAAAAATTGTGATAATAAAACATCGGACAATTAGTAAAACATTAAGTCACTTGGTTGTTTTCTTCAAAGATAGCGGCAGAGAAAACAACCACCTAGGTTGTGATATGTGAAATCAATCAGTCTCTGGAAAAGTTTTATGCAACAAAATTTGATTAAAAATAACTTGTATGAGAGTTGAAGTCCAATTCCACCCTAAGACACATATGTCACATCTATGAGACATTGCAAACGTCAATATTAACCCTTTAGTGACAGCCAATTTTTACCTTAATGACCAAGCACAATTTTTGAAATTTGACCAGTGTCACTTTATGAAGTAATAACTCCAGAATGCTTCAACGGATCCCACTGATTCAGAGACTGTTTTTAGTGACAAATTGTACTTTGTTAGTGGTAAATTTAGGTCAATATGTTTTGTGTTTATTTGTAAAATAGCTGAATTTTAGCGAAAAGTTTGAAAATTAGCAATTTTCAAACTTTAAATTTTTATATCCTTAAACCAGTTAAGTCATGCTGTACAAAATAATTAATAAGTAATTAAGTAACATTTCACATATGTCTACTTTACATCTGCGTAGATAGTCAGAAGTTTTGCATTCCCGGTATACAAGGATGGGTGCACTGAAGGAATACTTAAGTCACTTTAGAATAATAACCTTCGGCAGGCAGATATGATACTTCAAGTGAAAGTAGATGTAGTGAAATTTTATTCAAAGCCAACATGTGAAAATAACAGAAACTTTCAAATCCAAATCTGTGTTTCTTTGGTTAAAGCCATCCTTCCAAGCTGATGGTCTCAGAGAGTCTGATCTTTGATTCTCCTTGTAAAGACTCTTTTCAATCTCTGTGACAAGTCTCCCTTGCTACAGAAGCACATGTGCTTTTTAAGTATACATCCACAGGTTGGGGGAAAGGGCAGCCTCATGTCTCATTGTTTGAGCATTTAATGAATTTGCTTAGTTTGTCCTCCTGTCTTGTGAGTCAATAAGCCACAGGGTCCACAAAGGTTAATCAACATGATTAGCAAACATTCATTGTTCCAGAATCAAAGAGGAGACAACAATCAGGGTTATATAAATACTGGTCTGTTCTTCTCGACCAAGCACATAACAGGCACATAAATACACATACATATACAAATCAACACAAAGATAATAGTGTATTTCTCTTGAATTAACAAATCTAAACATCTGGCTTATTAAGATTATAGGCTGTATTATCACACTTCTGCCTTGTCCTTGTCTGCATGTTGCATCCAGTGACCTGCTTACATTAACACCAAATTTATCAATTTCATGAATTTCATACTACAAAATGGAACCCATAATTTGTTTTGCAAACTAATGCTTGGGCACATGGAAAAACTTGGAAAGCAAAGAGTGCTGTTTAATTTTTGGAACGCAAATTTGGACACCATGTTGCATTTGAAGAGTTCCTGAGGTGCCATAAAATCAGAAACACCCAGAAGTAACCCCATTTGGCAAACTGAACCCCATTAGAAATTAATCTATGGTTGTGGTGAGCAAATTAAACTCACAAACGATATCACAGAATTTTATAAGATTGGGCCGTGAAAATTAAAACCATTGGGTTTTTCCGCTAAAATTTAAGTTTAGCCTCAAAATCTTAACTCACACAAGGGTTAATAAGAGAAAATGGATAGGACAATTTGTTATGCAATTTTTACTGAATGTGGCAATACCCCATATGTGGTTGTACACTACTGTTTGAGCACAGAGCAGGGATCAGATGGGAAGGAGAGCTATCGTATTTTTCAGACTATAAGAAGCACCGGACCATAAGACGTACCTAGGTTTTAGAGGAGGAAAATAGAAAAAAAAAATTAAAGCAAAAAATGTGGTCACGATGCACTGTTATGGGGGAGGGGGTCTTCTGCTCACACTGTTATAGGGGTAATGTCCTCCAATTCTGCCAATA
Organism: Phyllobates terribilis; assembly: GCF_046119375.1. Taxonomy (NCBI): domain Eukaryota; kingdom Metazoa; phylum Chordata; class Amphibia; order Anura; family Dendrobatidae; genus Phyllobates; species Phyllobates terribilis. Next base: position 105,905,715 of record NW_027362762.1, read on the forward strand.
TCCTCATCCAGGCATATATGGCCCCCCCTTCCTGTTATACGTGCCCCCCATTCCCATCCTGGTATGAATGGCACCCCCATACTGGTATGCATGACACCCTCAGCCAGGTATGCATGGCACCCTTCATTCTGGTATACATTGCACCCCTATCCCCATCCTGGTATGCATAGCACCCCCATCCTGGTATGCATGACACCCCCAGCCTGGTATGCATGGCACCCCTCATTCTGGTATGCATGGCACCCCTCATCCTGGTATGCATGGCACCCCCCATCCTTGTTTGCATGGCACTCCCATCCTGGTATGCATGACACCCCCATAGTGGTATGCATGGCACCCCATCATCTGGGTAAGCATGGCAACCACTCATCGTGGTATGCATGGCACCCCTCATCCCCATCACGCTGCACACACACAAAAAAGGATTCTACTCACCTCCCCTCTGCTCCAGCGCTGCATCCTGTTCTACCAGCAGCTAATCTCACCACGTGAGCAGCGCATGACGTCACTGCCAGGCGCCCTCAGATGCCGAGATCAGCTGCCGGAATAGTCACTGCTCCCCACGCCGGGACCATGGACGTGGCGAGCAGTGACTATTTACTCTCCTTAATAGCGCGCACAGTGTCAGCCCAGCTGCCGACTTCCTGCTGTGGCTCGGCAGTCATGTGTGCCCGTTACTAAAGAGAATGAATATTCACTCCTCTCCACGCCCATGGGAGAGAGGAGGAGTGAATATTCATGCTCTTTAATAGCGGGCACGCAGGATCGCCGAGCCGCTGCAGGAAGCCGGCGACTGGGCTGACACTGTGTTCTAAAAACAGTTATGCATTCTCCACTCCACCCATCAGTCCAAGGGTTCTTTTAATTAGTGATGGTTTCTATCTGCCAATTTAAAATTGTAGGCTTATAGCCCAAGAGAGTCATGTTTAGGAGGATAGTTACCCATCATGCGGAGGTCACCTTGCCATGATTGATGGGCATACATGAATTGGCCAATTTATGCCCCAAGAACCTTCATTTTTTGTAAGTACAGTTTACTTAGCAATAATGCAGTTTAGATCTTATGTTCTCAGTGTTTGCATATATCTTGTCCCTTACAGAGTGCTGCGGTGTTTTCTTTTTGTATGTTATGCAGTCATTGCAGTGTGTACCTGTTCACACTATATGGAGGTGCTGGTCAGGTTTTTTTGTTTTATTGAGAAGAATAAAGCCATCTAATAATTTATACCCCACAAAAAATGACGTAAAAATAAAAACTATTCTTGTGCAGCTGTCTATTTGTTCATTCTATCTACCAAAAATTGGAATAAGGCTTGGGTCACATTTATCCAGCGCTCTGCGCTGAACGCTTACGTCAAGGTTTCTGTATAAATTCCAAAAACCCTGATTTAAACAAAACATCCTACGGAACCACTTACTATAATGAAGCAGTTGAAGTGACTTTGGACTTCGTCTGGTCTCTGTTCCGGTGGTGTCACGTTATTTTAGGAGTCTTTTTAGCGCACAAGTGTGGATGACCACAGTTCTGTGAATGCCTAAAAAGACGGACACCATCGGTACAGACGCCAAACGAAGTCCAAAGTGCTTCTATCTGCCTCATTATAGTGAATGGTTCCCTCGGGGGTTTCGTCTGAATCGCATTTTTGTGGGATTTACACGGAAACCCTGACATAAGTGCTCAGCAAAGAACACAAGAACGTGATCCCAGTCTTGTATTGAAAGTAATTCAAAATGTTATGTACCCCAAAATGTTACCAATAAAAACCCTAACTTATCAAGCACAAAAAGCCCACACTCAGGTCCGTCATCTGTCGTTGAAAATATAGGGGATCCCATGTTACTGGTAAAACAAAGACTGTATTAGCGACACTGCTCCCATCCACTCAAATAAAACCAGTGAAATCTGTGCTCCCAAATACAAATGCCCACCTCCTTCTGAGCCTCACTGTGCCTAAACTGCAGTAATCGACCTGTGTTTGGCATTATTGTAGCATGGAGAGACCAATTTACAATTTACGAAATGCATGTGTAGCATGCCGCAGGCCGACCGCCGCTGGTGAGGCACTCGTCTCCTCCTTTTATGCCCCGACAAGTTACATGAAAGTGTGGGTCCTGGCTGGGTGCTGGTGTTAATGCTGTGAGAGTCTTACGCCCGTGCAGGTCGCCTTTAGTCAGTAGTTTTGGCCTGCCAGGACCATAGGTTCCGCAGTTCAATAGAGGAGACTCCTGTTCTAAAACACAGTCTTTACTGAGCGGTGACTTGGCAAGGGTTATATGCAAGGGGTAGCGGGTATAAAGTCTTATGTACGTTTCCTTCACAGTATAAAGCATTCTCATAAACACAGTATCTTTCCATCCTTCCCCTGCAGTCTACTCAAGGGCTGGTGAAGCACACTGTTTCGCCCTACTTCGTAACAGCATCGCCACAGTCCTGATCAGCAAGTCTCTCTACCAGCTCAGCGGTTCCACGTCCTATTTCTTCCACTACTGGTGCCCTGGATCTACTGCTCGGGACCCCAACTAAACCCACGAACTCAGTCCTGTTTAGGTCTGTTACCTTTGGCATTTTGCTAGCTCAGAGTTTCTCGTGACACATCATCCTATCCAAGGACCGCTATTCTGTGGAAGGCCACTCTCTCTTATTCAGTCAATTCCAGGTCGCGCTACTCCCTTGTCTCTTAGTTTCCTTTCCTCAGTAGTGTAATCAGTTCAGCAGCACTGCTCACACACACTTCCTACTCATACTTGTCCCTATCTATCTACAGGAAGTTGTCACTTGCCCTAGCATTTCGCCCCTCCCACTATGGTCGAGTCCCAAACATGAACTCTTACCTTACAATAATGTCACTACCTAACTACAGTCAACTATCTCATACTACCTACCTTTTGTACTAAGCCCTAAACTATATGTCCCTATACTGTACATTACTAACATCATGCATTACCTTTACATTACTTACACTACACTATACATATTACACTTCACATGACACAATATATACAAAGATGCAAGACGCAATATACATAACGCGATTGGTGTCTTCAGGGGTAGGAAAGCGACAGTCCAGTCCACACCCCTTACACATGTCTCCAGAAGCACAAGCAGGGCACTACACTGTAGGGGGGGCACAATGTATGGGCACTAAACTGGCAGGTTTGCAATTCTCCAGAAAAAAAGCCTGGTGTGGATGTTACAAAATAGTCACTGTAGCCGTAGATGAATTCATTGAGAAGTGCAATTAATACAACTAGATTTTTCTGCTGTTCTGGCATCTTAGAGGCTCTGCAAATGCTGCCCGCAATCTATTCTAGGACTTCAAAAGCCAAATAGTACTCCTTCCTTCTCAGCCCTGACGTGTGGTCAAACAGTAGTTTCTGACAACATATGGGGCATCACCACGTTCGGCACAAATTGCACCATAACTTGGGCTGGTTTCCACCTGCCAATTTAAATTGTAGGCTTATAGCCCAAGAGAGGCATGTTTGCCCATTTAAACTATAGGCTTATAGCCCAAGAGAGGCATGTTTAGGAGGATAGTTACCAATCATGGGGAGGTCACCTTTCAGTGGTTGATGGGCATACATGAACTGGTCAATTTATGCTCTGTAAGATAGCTCACAGACATATAGTTGATGGGAGGTATGTATCACAGAGATGGTTGTCATCTGTGATGTAATCCTGGAATGTTGCTCTAGGGCATCTAAGCACTAAGAGGATTGTTTGGTGCTCTGGACCAGCATTTACGGGTAGCCGGAGAGAAGGGTGGGTCTGGCTACCCGCATACCTCATCTCTGGGTGTGGTTAACAAGTTAAAATGGAGGCCGTTGTTTGGCACATGGTTTGTGTTTGGAGGGAGAAGGCCTCCTGTGTGTTGTTGTCTCCAGACTAAGCCAGGGTACTGGATGCTATCCAGACTGTGTGCACACAGGACTGGCTAACCAGAGACTTTGCCTAAAGGACTGTTTACTTTGTTTTGCCTGCATTAAAGGCTGTTTGTTTTCCTTTTGCTTATGCATGGTTTATGAAGTAATAAACCGACATGGACATGTAAATGAAAAACGCTTCCTGTTTGCCCCCGACGCACCCAAGTAAGTAGAAACCCTACAATTGGTGTTAGAAGTGCAGACAGCATTCCCAGCAGATATGTGTGACTGCTACAAGACGTACTGCATGTCCTGGGTGAAGTCTGCCAGAAGCCAGCAAGCGACGCCATTCAAAATGTAGGACTTGCTTAAGCATCTGGGGCAAGCACAGCATACACAACACCAGCAGCACAAGCCAATTATAGCAGCAGCACAGGGAGGAGCAGCACTAGCAGCAAAAAATGGCGCAACAGGAGACAAGTAAGCTTCTTATGCAGAAGCTCCAGCTTCAGCAGCAGCTACAACAGGACCAGCACCATCAACAGCAGCAGCAAATTGATTTGCTCACAGAGGCGATTTGTGGCACGACGACAGCTCCGACAAGGTCAGTGGGCGACTTTTCCATCTAAAAGGCAGTAATGGGAGCCCTGCAGAAAATGACTCCGGGAGATGATATAGAGGCCATTTTGACGGTGTTTGAAAGGGTTGCCAAGAGGGAGAGACTTCTGCCAGAGCAGTGGGCAGAGGTGCTGGCACCATACTTGACAGGGGTTCCCCAGAAGGCTTATTATGCCTTGGCTTTGCAGGATGCCAAAGAGTATGGCAAGCTAAAAACTGAGATTCTGGGGTGCTTGGGGGTGACGATGACTGTAAGAGCGAAGCTGGTCCATCGCTGGGCATATTACCGTGACAAACCCCCTCGCTCCCAAATGTTTGACCTTTTGCACCAAGTCCAAAAATGGCTGCAGCTGGAGTCATCTACACCTGCGCAGATGGTAGAACGAGTGGTGATGGACAGGTTTGTGCATTCCCTGCCAAGGCCAATACAGACTTGGGTTGCGAAGAGTGATTCCCGAAATGCCGATGATCTAATCGGACTGGTCAAGAGATATCAGGGGGTTTAGGGTTTCTTGGGAAGGTAGCCCACTCCATACTGGGGATCCCAACAGGGAGCGGAGGCCCAAAGGGGGGTGGGGTGTCCAAGGTCCAAAGGGGCGGGGGAGGTAATGCTAAAGGTCCCTACAAGTGATATCATATGCTGGAAATGCCACGGCCCAGGCCACATAGCCGCCCGTTGTCCCCTGACCCCCCGAGCAAATGGACTGCAGCCTGGGACGCCGCTGTTCATACTATGCGTATCCAGCCTGCAGTGTGAACTGTCCACCCTGCGAGTGGCCACAAGCTTATCTCGTGAAGGTAAATGGTCGGCAGGTAACTGGACTGTCTGGTGACCCTTGTGAGGGCCACACTTCCTCTCCAACTGATCCCAGGACCGAATCCTTGCACCCCATAAGAATTACGCCATGGCATACCTGGACGATATTGTGATCTTCAGCCTAGACTGGGGAAGTCATCTGGAAAAGGTCCAGGCAGTGTTTAATGCTCTAAGGAAGGCGGGGTTTTCAATAAATCCAAAAAAATGTGCCCTGGAGAAAGAAGAAGCCAAATACCTGGAATATGTAGTGGGTAGAGGCGAGATCAAACTCCAAATTTGTAAAGTGGAGGCAATCCAAACCTGGCGAAGACCGCTGTCGAAGCAAGTTAGAGCCTTTCTAGGAATTGTGGGATACTACAGGAGGTTCATCCCAAACTTCGCCATGATGGCCGCACCCCTGACTGACCTCCTTAACTCTAGAACGCATACCTGGGGCCTCGCAGGCCCGCCCTGTTAATTGTTCTCTATTTTCTGCAAGATTTCTTTAGTTAGAATTTTGAAACTCTAGGTATTCCTCAGGTATACAGTTGTTTGTCATTTCCAGTTGTTCATTTATTTTTATGTTACAGGCATTTTCGGTATAATAACTCTTTTTTGAAAATACCCATTTTTATGGTCATGCGTTCTAGGGTTAAGGGGACGAAATCAGCAATGGCCAAGTGGTCTGCCGAGATGGAAATGTGGCGCCCCTGAGGGTTCGACCGCCACAGGAATGCTGCACTTCTTTAATGGAGTGTGGTGTTCCTCCTCTGAGGTAAGCCCAGTGCGATGGTTGTGACCTAACCTTTTGCATCCAACACCACATTTCCACCAGAGGGAGCTATTATGCACTAGGTGCTGCTCCCCTGGTTACAGGGAGACTGGGAAACACAAAGTGGTAGGAACCAGTTAGTGGGTGTGGGTGGAGGAACAACTAGATAGTGACACTTCAAATTTCATATTTAATAGAATGCCATCTTTGATCTTGGTCCTTCTGCTGGTTCTTCTCTGGTCTTTCGGTCCTAGTTAGTCGGGTCTTCTGCTGGTTCTTTTTGGTCTAGCCTTTGCAAGTCTGTCGGCTGTCACTGTGCTGTCAAAATACTGTGTGTAATGTGACTTCCCTCCGGGAATGCAGATCCTGTGTGGGCCTGCACCGGCATGGGACACAGCCCTCGTACCCCGATCTTTTGGACGAGAGGTAGGTTGCAGACAAGGAATGTCTCAACCCGGCCGAGGACCAGGATCAAGAAGGCCCGGGAGCTTTAGAGTGTGGCTCCCTAGCAAGTGGGTCCCGGGGAGGATGCAGACGGAGCAGAGTACGCCACCTGTCCTCGTCTACCTGATCTATTCAGAGGGATTCCGGCTGCAAGAGGGGTACCGGCCCCCGACACCCGACCTCGTACTCTACGTCCAGGACGGGAAAGCCCGGTTAGGCCCTGAGGATCCCACCGGGCGTCGGATGGAGAGGAATTGCCACCCGAGCCCTACACCTGAGAGGAGCTCAGAGGGAGACCCCGCCTATCCACACACGCACAGACGGGAATGGGTGAAGTCTGTAGTGCAGGAACACTCTGGTGTAGGGTCGCTACCAAACACTGGACTTCCTCAGAGGTAGTCGGACCCCCGTTCCTGGTGGCCGCAGGACTCCGCGGGGAGCAGGGAGTCGCCTTCCTGCTAACATCTCTGAGTGAGTAAAGCTTTGGAAGTTCACCCCTAAGGCCTCCGGACTGTTCATTACGCGCCATACCACGCGACGCGGTGCCCGCACTCTCTACCGCGCTACTGCTACCCCCCTGAATCCTGTTTGTCTGCCCTGAGGCCTTGCTCCGCCTGTGGGGAGCTGTGAGAACTTTAGCCGCCACGACATCGGACCTCAGCGGACTGCTAGCGGCGCTGGTGACCCTTCACCAGGCACCACAGGTGGCGTAGTCGTTAATCAGCCACTCAACCCGGACAAGCCCACACCATCTCTTTCTAATGTGACGGCCCTGAGCACGGGTCGGGCCCGGGCCACGGCAGCATCCCATCTCTTCAACACAGGGCCCGACACCGAGTCCCCCAACACCCAGGGTAAAACACGGGCTTTCTGAGTAGAGGAGTCACAGAGACGGCCTTTCAAGAAATGAAAGGGGCTCTATATAAGCAACCGGTTCTGGTTGCTCCCGACTTCAAGAGGGAATTTATATTCCAAATAGACGCCTCAGATGTCGGTTTAGGAGCAGTCCTTTCCCAGGAGATACACGGGGAGGAGCACCCTGTTCTCTACCTGAGTAGGAAGCTGTCCTCATGTGAGAAAAATTATTCTGTCATAGAAAAGGAAAACAAACAGCCTTTAGTGCAGGCAAAACAAAGTAAACAGTCCTTTAGGCAAAGTCTCTGGTTAGCCAGTCCTGTGCGCACACAGGCTGGATAGTGTCCAATACACTGGCTCAGTCTGGAGACAACAACACACAGGGGCCTTCTCCCTCCAAACCCAGACCATGTGCCAAACAACAGCCTCCATTTTAACTTGTTAACCACACCCAGAGATGAGGTATGTAGGTAGCCAGACCCACCCACCTCTCCGGCTACCCATAAAAGCTGGCCCAGAGCACCAAACAATCCTCTTAGTGCTTAGATGCACTAGAGCAACATTCCAGGATTACATCACAGATGACAACCATCTCTGTGATACATACCTCCCATCAACTATGTGTCCGGGAGCTATCTTACAGCGCTAAGAACCTTCATTTTTTGTTCGCTTTATTTAGCAATAATGCAGTTTAGATCTTATGTTCTCAGTGTTTGTGTAGCACCCTGAGGACTTGGCTGCTACAGGGGTATTGCACCTCAAGCCAGAGGTGTGGTATTCCACTCCCGGGTAAGGATGGAGTGTGGAACTGAGCTCAGATAGCTGCATACACTACATACATCCCATTTCCGGGGGACAGATCGACGGTACTCCCACCAATATATGTGCAGGTACAATAGTGTCTGTCCCTGGCTGGAGTGGGAGGGGGGTGGAACATCCCAGTAATGTAGGGGCAGATAGGGGGAGCAGTCTGGGTAAGGCTAGGAGCTCATTGGGTGCTGGTCACCTGAGCTCACACATAGAGGGAGTATATAAGGTGGGCACCATCTTAGGACAGGGTCTTTTGTAGAGTGAGTCAGTCTTTGTGGAGTCAGAGGAGCAGAGCGGAGAGGCTCAGCCAGAAGGGCTGACAGGGAGTTGTGGTTCCGGCTGGGCCCAGCTCCAAGGCCAAGTCTGAGAGAGAGAGAGAGGAGTCAGAAGGACCCAGAGAGAAGAAGAAGGAACCCCAAGACCCCAGAATACAAACAGCAGGGTGAAGGGTTGGCACCCAGGGTACCGGATCCCAAGCTGGCAGAGAGAAAAGCACACCTTAGCCAGAGACCGGAGGTTGTGGGCAGGATCTGCCACGACCCTCACTAAATCCACTAGGAAGGCCTACCAAGTATAGTGTCAGGGAACCCAGAAGAGGTGTACCCACCAAGAGACCCGAGGGAGCCGGACATAAGTGGATCCCTAGTGAGAACGGCCAGAAGAGAGGGAAAGTCAGAAAGGGAGCTCAGGACCACGCTCCAGAATTACTTGGGGGTTGGCCGAGTCCAGGACCTGGTGGACGCAGCACGGCTCGGGTGGTCGCTTCAGGCCAGAGTGACCATAAGAACACCCGTAAGTAAAAAAAACCCTGAACTGCACAGCCTGACTCTGAGTCTTCTTGCTGATTCGTCCTGCACCTTCACAACCACCATCCTCTACATCTGACCCCCTGAGGCTAATACCCCTCCCGTTGGGGGTTATACTATCACAGCTGCACACACACCACCAGCCTCAGCGGACCCTTCTGCAGCGGCGGCCTTTTGACCGCAAATCAACGGGTGGCGTAGTCGACATTAAGAACACCAATAACATCTGTAAAGACTGCCACACACTGAGTTTGACACCCTGGGCACGGACCGGGTCGCCGCCACTCGGAGACTACAACCCCCATCTGATCCGGTTCCGGGTATCCCCAAACAGCACTGGCCCAGGGGGCGCGTCAACTTTGGCGTAGTCGGCAGGATTTCGTGCCCACAACCACCGGGTACTGCGTGCCTGAAGAGAAGTTCAAATTTACCTTAAGAAGAAGTCTCCCGCTGGTTCCAGAGGGTCCCCGCCATGAGACGCCATCACGGATCGTTTCCCGCCGGTTGCCCGCCATCTGCAGCTTTTTCCCGCCATCCACGGAGTTTCCCGCCACTGGGAGACGATTCCCGCCATTTCCAGAAGATTTCCCGCCTTGGAAGAGCGGACGCCATTATGGGCGTGCCAGAGGGTAGCAAGAGGTCACCTCCCATCGTGGGCCAGGTCAAGGAATGGCGCCAAAAGCGGAAACCGCCCCCACCAACAGAGACTGTGATGCTGGAGATGTCCATCAGCGTGAGAGAACTGCCCCTGGAACTGACAATCACAAAGTTGCCCCGGGACCACCTTCAATGTGGGCGGAGACAGAACAAAACGGAGAAGATGGGTGCAGCCTGGAGGAGTCTGGAGAGAGCGCACCCGTAGACAAGAAGTCTGGAGAGGACTCCGGAGAAGTCGTACCCGGAGATGGAAGGAGAGGCAGGCAGCACCGACCCAGTGGTCAGGAGCCTGTTGCAAGCGACAACCCCAGAAGGCCTGGTGGAGATCCTGGCACAGCTCCCCCGAGACCGGGAGCGTGCACAGACCGCACTGGAGGGCTTGACTCAGAGGATGGCCCGAGTGCAGCGGGACGTACTGGCCGCATGGAGCAGAGAGATGGCCCAGCAGGCTGGAACCCGCCAGCGAAGCACGCCACCCGAGACGAGGAGACAGACCGCCTCTGAGGATGGTGCAGGAGGAGTGAAGGCCGGAGACGGCGCCGAGGAGGGAGCTGAACAGATGGAGGCAGGTAAAGGGGACGTCCCTACCCCGAGCCGAGAAACCGCGTGCCTGCCCCAGCTCCCCGTCGCAGAGCCCGAAACTTCCCTTGCCATGCCCGTCGCTGCATCGTCACCGCTCCAGACAAGGCCTCAAGCAGAAGCCGCGGCCGCGACCCCTGTGACGTCACGCGCCTCAACCCTGAGCGCGGCAAAGCAGGAAACACCACCGGCCTGGTCGCAAGGTCCAGTACCCCCGGGCGCCGCAGTACCAACAGCGCCCTCTACCTCCACTGAGCCACCGGCCTGGTCGCTGGGCCAAGTAACCCCGGGCGCCGCCGTCTTCACGGTGCCCTTTACCTTCAGGGTGCCCCAAGCCTGGTCGCAAGGCCTAGTGAACCCGGGCGCCGCTACCACCACCGCGCCCTCAACGTCCACCGTGCCGCACCTGGGTGAAGACTTGTTTGCCCAGCACATGTGCCCGGATGGGCAGCCCTTTGTGTGGCCACCGGAGTTCCACCATCCCCGACTCCGGAAAGAAAGACCCCTAGATGAGCCCCTGATTCCGGTTCCGAAGCCCGTTAAGATCACCCCACTCTCGTTGGAGGAAGCGCAGTTTGCGTGGGACCCCACCGGAGGAGACCTCATGGGATTCACCCAAGAGACTCGGGCAGCCGCAGCTGAGCGTGCAGAGTGCTGCCGGCAGCAGTTAGAGGTCTTCGACCGGGAGCGAAGAGAGAGGCGGGTCCGTGAGCAGCGGCTGCAGGAACAAAGCGCAGGGCAGAAGAGCCGGACCAGGAGGAACCCCCGTGCAGCCCACGGTCCCCGTGCCACCGGGACTGTAATTAAATTCCAACTGCAGCACGGTTGGGGTTTCATCAGGGATCATCACACCCCCTGCGACGTCTTTGTCACCCGCAGAGACGTGGAGTCCCATCTGCCGGAGGGACACAGAGGTCGTGACCTATATGTAGGGGACGAGGTCACGTTCACCCGGCACAAGTGTGCCAAAGGACCCTACGCCCTCCATGTACACCGGCTGACGGAGGAGGAGCTACGGTGTGAAGAGGAGCAAGAGGATCCGGACGGGTCTGAAGGAGGAGCAGGAGTACGCCGTCATTAAAGTACGGTAAAGAGACTGCACATAGTTACCCGTCAGGGTATATGCCATGCTGCTAACTTAAAATAAGGTCCCCGTTGGGACAAGTGTGAACTGTTCCAGTGTGTCCCATCTCCCCACAGGCTGAGGACTGTGAGCAGCCATCCCTTTTCCCCACTGGTCGAGGACTGAGAGCGGCCACCTTCCCTTGTATATAGTTGCGCTTTCTAAGGCGCCCCTACCGGTTTTATAGGAAACTGTTGTTTTTCTACAAGAGACTGTTGCACTTTACCCGGTCACAAGTTGCACCGTGGCCGGAGGAACAAAAATGTTTATATGAAAAAGTTTTATGCTGATAATATATGATGTTTTATATGTTTATGTTTTATGAAAAAAAAAAATGTATGTTTGTGGAGCTTTTTTTTATTCTCTTACAGCCCGAGGACGTGCTGTGATTTACCAGGGGGGAATGTAGCACCCTGAGGACTCGGCTGCTACAGGGGTATTGCACCTCAAGCCAGAGGTGTGGTATTCCATTCCCGGGTAAGGATGGAGTGTGGAACTGAGCTCAGATAGCTGCATACACTACATACATCCCATTTCCGGGGGACAGATCGACGGTACTCCCACCAATATATGTGCAGGTACGATAGTGTCTGTCCCTGGCTGGAGTGGGAGGGGGGTGGAACATCCCAGTAGTGTAGGGGCAGATAGGGGGAGCAGTCTGGGTAAGGCTAGGAGCTCATTGGGTGCTGGTCACCTGAGCTCACACATAGAGGGAGTATATAAGGTGGGCACCATCTTAGGACAGGGTCTTTTGTAGAGTGAGTCAGTCTTTGTGGAGTCAGAGGAGCAGAGCGGAGAGGCTCAGCCAGAAGGGCTGACAGGGAGTTGTGGTTCCGGCTGGGCCCAGCTCCAAGGCCAAGTCTGAGAGAGAGAGAGGAGTCAGAAGGACCCAGAGAGAAGAAGAAGGAACCCCAAGACCCCAGAATACAAACAGCAGGGTGAAGGGTTGGCACCCAGGGTACCGGATCCCAAGCTGGCAGAGAGAAAAGCACACCTTAGCCAGAGACCGGAGGTTGTGGGCAGGATCTGCCACGACCCTCACTAAATCCACTAGGAAGGCCTACCAAGTATAGGGTCAGGGAACCCAGAAGAGGTGTACCCACCAAGAGACCCGAGGGAGCCGGACATAAGTGGATCCCTAGTGAGAACGGCCAGAAGAGAGGGAAAGTCAGAAAGGGAGCTCAGGACCACGCTCCAGAATTACTTGGGGGTTGGCCGAGTCCAGGACCTGGTGGACGCAGCACGGCTCGGGTGGTCGCTTCAGGCCAGAGTGACCATAAGAACACCCGTAAGTAAAAAAAACCCTGAACTGCACAGCCCGACTCTGAGTCTTCTTGCTGATTCATCCTGCACCTTCACAACCACCATCCTCTACATCTGACCCCCTGAGGCTAATACCCCTCCCGTTGGGGGTTATACTATCACAGCTGCACACACACCACCAGCCTCAGCGGACCCTTCTGCAGCGGCGGCCTTTTGACCGCAAATCAACGGGTGGCGTAGTCGACATTAAGAACACCAATAACATCTGTAAAGACTGCCACACACTGAGTTTGACACCCTGGGCACGGTCCGGGTCGCCGCCACTCGGAGACTACAACCCCCATCTGATCCGGTTCCGGGTATCCCCAAACAGCACTGGCCCAGGGGGCGCGTCAACTGCATATACGTATCTTGGCCCTTAAAGAGTGCTGCTGTTTTTTTTTTGTTTTTTTTGTTGGCTTTATTCTTCTCGTCAGTACGTTTACAGCGATACCAGATTTTTTTAGATTTGTTATGTTTTGCTAATATCATACTGTACACAAAAAAATGCTTTTTTTTTTATAAAAAAAAAACATTTTTGTTGCCATATTCTGAAAGCTGTAACTTTTTTATGTTTTGGCGAGCAGAGCTGTATGAAGGTTTATTTTTTGAGCAACTAATTGAAGATTTTTTTTGGTACCATTTTGCAGTACATATCATTTTTTTGAACATTTTTTATTCTGTTTTTTTCAGACTCGGAATGTACAAAAAACAGCAATTCAGTAATGTTTTTATTGTCTGTGCAGTTCACCATGTAGTGAAAGTGATAAGTACGATTTGTTCTTTTCAGTACTATTACATTGTTTCTATGATACCACATTTATACCTTTTTTTTATGCTTTGCTACTTTTACACACTTTAATTTTTGTAAACTATAACTTTATTTGTTTTTGCTTCTACATATTCTTAGAGCTGTAATTTTTTTACTTTTTTGCAAAGTGAGCCATATTAGACCTTATCTTTGCAGGACCATTTGGCGGTTTGATTTCTACCATTTTTAAAAATGACTTATGACATATGCCAGTATGATGAAAAAGCTACATTTTTGTCACGTTTTTTAAATATTTTTTTTATCAAATAAATAAAGTGACAATTTTATACTTTCGGATACAATGATATCAATTATGTGTACGTTTTTTTTGTTTATTTTTGCTTTAACACAAAGGCTGCGTTTTTAGTGGTGAAATGGGTTTTCATGATTTGTGTGCACTTTTTGTGTCCTTTTTAACATATTTTGTTTAACTTTTCTTACGTTTTTTACTTAGTCCCACTGTGGGAAATGAATATTTTTCATTTTGATCTCTGATCTCATGCATTGCAATAATCATGTACTGCTGTGCATGATATCTGTCATTGGCTCGGCTTATAGCTTGGTTTTTAAAGGCACTGTACCCTGGGGTCATCAAATGACTTCGGGGTATCATGGCAGCCATCGACACCCGTGATTACGATCATGGGTGGTCGATCCTGTCACAGGAGGTTTTTAATCCCCTTGTGACCACTTAGATGCGGCTGTCGTGATTGACAGCGGTATTTAATGGGTTAATTGGCCCTGAACGGTTTCAAAACTAGTCGGGGCTGATGCCACAGGGTGTCAGCTGTCATATACAGCTCTCACTGGGGGCAGTATACACTTAATCCTTAGTGCCATGAAAAAGCGGCGCTGAGTATTAAGGCCCCTTAACGGCGACCGTGAAAAGGCATATCGGTAGTTAATGAATTTTTGTGATGTGAGATCCACCGATTTCCAATATGATGACATCTGGAGACTCTAAAACAATGTTTAATGCATCCTGTTTTTGGGAAATATTTTTATCCTTGATCCCTGATTTTGGATTTCGATGGTCCCTGATTATTCTTCTTCCTATTCCACTTGTACTACATTTTTCTGAGTGTGGCTTTTCCACTGTACCATAAATCAACTTGGTCCTGTTTACAGGCAGAACTTAAGGCTCCCAAGCTCCATATAAAACTGTAAAAGGGACCAACATCTACCAAGAGCCATCTATAATACTGGTGTCCTCTGTGACAGAGGAGCCTTTGGAATCACAAAGGCACTAGGGCCCATGTGGGACCACTACTGCTGCACCGACTATAGTTATAAATATGTATAAATTCTGGTTCTGTTTATGATCTTGCTTTTTTGGCTACTATTTTTATTCCAGGTGAGTATGGTTTTATCGAATTTCCACCATCGGCCTTTGATCCAGTGCATGTAACTATTCTGTAGTTATAGATAATTGACCACCAGAGAACCATATCAGATCAAACTGTTGAGGCTTTCAGTGTATTAAAAGCCAAACTAAAGAAGTGGCAGGGGCTCCAGCCCTGAACGGCTTGGCCAGAGGCCCGGATCTCCTGCAACTGCCGCATTGAACTGTATCAGCATCAACATGTCACCGACATGGTTCAATCCTGTGATAAAGCAGCGAGACACAAGCTCCCTGTTCTATCACTGTCTGTCTACTTGTAAGCCGCACCCTGCGGCTTATGAGACATCAGCGTACCCATGCAGATGGCGCGATAATGTTATTGCATCATGCAGCTCCACAGGCCAGAAGAGATGACTGAGGCTGCGGTGCAAGGAATCAGGATGAGGTGAGAATAAAGTTCATTATTTTTTATATAAACGGGCAGTGGGGACCATCATACTATATATGTGGGGGCCATCAATCTATATATGTGGGGACTATCATACTATATACACTACCGTTCAAAAGTTTGGGGTCACCCAGACAATTTTGTGTTTTCCATGAAAACTCATACTTTTATTTATCAAATGAGTTGCAAAATGAGTAGAAAATATAGTCCAAACATTGACAAGGTTAGAAATAATGATTTTTATTTGAAAGAATAATTTTCTCCTTCAAAATTTGCTTTCGTCAAAGAATGCTCCCTTTGCAGCAATTACAGCATTGCAGACCTTTGGCATTCTAGCTGTTAATTTGCTGAGGTAATCTTGAGAAATTTCCCCCCATGCTTCCTGAAGCCCCTCCCACAAGTTGGATTGGCTCGATGAGCACTTTTTGAGTACCATACGGTCAAGCTGCTCCCGCAACAGCTCAATGGGGTTGAGATCTAGTGACTGCGCTGGCCACTCCATTACAGACAGAATACCAGCTGCCTGCTTCTTCCCTAAATAGTTCATGCATAATTTGGAGGTGTGCTTTAGGTCATTGTCCTGTTGTAGGATAAAATTGGTTTCAATCAAGCGCTGTCCACAGGGTATGGCATGGCGTTGCAAAATGGAGTGATAGCCTTCCTTATTCAAAATACCATTTACCTTGTACAAATCTCCCACTTTACCAGCACCAAAGCAACCCCATATCATCACATTACCTCCACCATGCTTGACAGATGACGTCAGGCACTCTTCCAGCATCTTTTCAGTTGTTCTGCGTCTCACAAATCTTCTTCTGTGTGATCCAAACACCTCAAACTTTGTTTCGTCTGTCCATAAAACTTTTTTCCAATCTTCCTCTGTCCAATGTCTGTGTTCTTTAGCTCATATTCATCTTTTCCTTTTATTAGCCAGTCTCAGATATGGCTTTTTCTTTGCCACATTGCCCTGAAGGCCAGCATCCTGGAGTCGCCTCTTCACTGTAGACGTTGACACTGGTGTTTTGCGTGTACTATTTAATGAAGCTGCCTGTTGAGGAGCTGTGAGGCATCGATTTCTCAAACTAGAGACTCTAATGTACTTGTCTTGTTGCTCAGTTGTGCAGCGGGGCCTCCCACTTGTCTTTCTACTCTGGTTAGAGCCTGTTTGTTCTCTCCTCTGAAGGGAGTAGTACACACCATTGTAGGAAATCTTCATTTTCTTGGCAATTTCTCGCATGGAATAGCCTTCATTTCTAAGAACAAGAATAGACTGTCGAGTTTCACATGAAAGTTCTCTTTTTCTGGCCATTTTGAGAGTTTCATAGAACAAACAAATGTAATGCTCCAGATGCTCAACTAGCTCAAAGGAAGCTCAATTTTATAGCTTCTCAAATCAGCCAAACCATTTTCAGCTGGGCTAACATACTTGTGCAAGGGTTTTCTAGGGTTTTCTAAACATCCATTAGCCTTCTTACACAGTTAGCAAACACAATGTACCATTAAAACACTGGAGTGGAGATTGTTGAAAATGGGCCTCTATACACCTATGTAGATATTGCAATAAAAACAAGACGTTTGCAGCTAGAATAGTCATTTACCACATTAACAATGTATAGAGTATATTTCTGATTCATTTAATCAAAAATAATGACATTTCTAAATGACCCCAAACTTTTGAATGGTAGTGTATGTGGGAACCATTATACTATATACAGTATATGGGAGCCATCATACTATATATGTGGGGACCATCATATATATATATATATATATATATATATATATATATTTATATTAATTATATATATATATATATATATATACACACAGTACAGACCAAAAGTTTGGACACACCTTCTCATTTAAAGATTTTTCTGTATTTTCATGACTTTGAAAATTGTACATTCACACTGAAGGCATCAAAACTATGAATTAACACATGTGGAATTATATACTTAACAAAAAAGTGTGAAACAACTGAAAGTATGTCTTATATTCTAGGTTCTTCAAAGTAGCCACCTTTTGCTTTGATGACTGCTTTGCACACTCTTGGCATTCTCTGATGAGCTTCAAGAGGTAGTCACCGGAAATGGTCTTCCAACAATCTTGAAGGAGTTCCCAGAGATGCTTAGCACTTGTTGACCCTTTTGCCTTCACTCTGCGATCCAGCTCACCCCAAACCATCTCGATTGGGTTCAGGTCTGGTGACTGTGGAGGCCAGGTCATCTGGCGTAGCACCCCATCACTCTCCTTCTTGGTCAAATAGCCCTTACACAGCCTGGAGGTGTGTTTGGGGTCATTGTCCTGTTGAAAAATAAATGATGGTCCAACTAAACGCAAACCGGGTGGGATAGCATGCCGCTGCAAGATGCTGTGGTAGCCATGCTGGTTCAGTATGCCTTCAATTTTGAATAAATCCCCAACAGTGTCACCAGCAAAGCACCCCCACACCATCACACCTCCTCCTCCATGCTTCACGGTGGGAACCAGGCATGTAGAGTCCATCCGTTCACCTTTTCTGTGTCGCACAAAGACACGGTGGTTGGAACCAAAGATCTCAAATTTGGACTCATCAGACCAAAGCACAGATTTCCACTGGTCTAATGTCCATTCCTTGTGTTCTTTAGCCCAAACAAGTCTCTTCTGCTTGTTGCCTGTCCTTAGCAGTGGTTTCCTAGCAGCTATTTTACCATGAAGGCCTGCTGCACAAAGTCTCCTCTTAACAGTTGTTGTAGAGATGTGTCTGCTGCTAGAACTCTGTGTGGCATTGACCTGGTCTCTAATCTGAGCTGCTGTTAACCTGCGATTTCTGAGGCTGGTGACTCGGATAAACTTATCTTCAGAAGCAGAGGTGACTCTTGTTCTTTCTTTCCTGGGGCGGTCCTCATGTGAGCCAGTTTCTTTGTAGCGCTTGATGGTTTTTACAACTGCACTTGGGGACACATTCAAAGTTTGCCCAATTATTCGGACTGACTGACCTTCATTTCTTAAAGTAAAGATGGCCACTCGGTTTTCTTTACTTAGCTGCTTTTTTCTCGCCATAATACAAATTCTAACAGTCTATTCAGTAGGACTATCAGCTGTGTATCCACCAGACTTCTGCACAACACAACTGATGGTCCCAACCCCATTTATAAGGCAAGAAATCCCACTTATTAAACCTGACAGGGCACACCTGTGAAGTGAAAACCATTTCCGGTGACTACCTCTTGAAGCTCATCAAGAGAATGCCAAGAGTGTGCAAAGCAGTCATCAAAGCAAAAGGTGGCTACTTTGAAGAACCTAGAATATGACATATTTTCAGTTGTTTCACACTTTTTTGTTAAGTTATATAATTCCACATGTGTTAATTCATAGTTTTGATGCCTTCAGTGTGAATGTACAATTTTCAAAGTCATGAAAATACAGAAAAATCTTTAAATGAGAAGGTGTGTCCAAATTTTTGGTCTGTACTGTATATATATATATATATATATATATATATATATATATATATATATATATATATATATATGGTAGTGGGGGCCTCTAATACTATATAGAGAGGAAATGTGGGGACCATCATATTCCATTTAGGGGGCTGTAGGGACATGATACTACAGTTATATGAAAAAGTTTGGGCACCCCTATTAATCTTAAGCTTAATGTTTTATAAAAATTGGTGTTTTTGCAACAGCTATTTCAGTTTGATATATGTAATAACTGTTGGACACAGTAATGTTTCTGCCTTGAAATGAGGTTTATTGTACTAACAGAAAATGTGCAATCTGCATTCAAACAAAATTTGACAGGTGCATAAGTATGGGCACCCTTATCATTTTCTTGTTTTAAATACTCCTACCTACTTTTTACTGACTTACTAAAGCACTTTTTTTGGTTTTGTAACCTCATTGAGCTTTGAACTTCATAGCCAGGTGTATGCAATCATGAGAAAAGCTACTTAAAGTGGCCACTTGCAAGTTGTTCTCCTGTTTGAATCTCCTCTGAAGAGTGGCATCATGGGCTCCTCAAAACAACTGTCAAATGATCTGAAAACAAAGTTTATTCAACATAGTTGTTCAGGGGAAGGATACAAAAAGCTGTCTCAGAGATTTAACCTGTCAGTTTCCACTGTGAGGAACATAGTAAGGAAATGGAAGAACACAGGGACAGTTCTTGTTAAGGCCAGAAGTGGCAGGCCAAGAAAAACATCAGAAAGGCAGAGAAGAAGAATGGTGAGATCAGTCAAGGACAATCCTCAGCCCACCTCCAGAGAGCTGCAGCATCATCTTGCTGCAGATGGCGTCACTGTGCATCGGTCAACTATACAACACACTTTGCACAAGGAGAAGCTGTATGGGAGAGTGATGCGAAAGAAGCCGTTTCTGCAAGCACGCCACAAACAGAGTCGGCTGAGGTATGCAAAAGCACATTTGGAGAAGCCAATTTCTTTTTGGAAGAAGGTCCTGTGGACTGATGAAACCAAGATTGAGTTGTTTGGTCATACAAAAAGGCGTTATGCATGGCGGCAAAAAAACACAGCATTCCAAGAAAAACACTTGCTACCCACAGTAAAATTTGGTGGAGGTTCCATCATGCTTTGGGGCTGTGTGGCCAATGCCGGCACCGGGAATCTTGTTAAAGTTGAGGGACGCATGGATTCCACTCAGTATCAGCAGATTCTTGACAATAATGTGATAAAGTTGAAGTTACGCAGGGGATGGATCTTTCAGCAAGACAATGATCCAAAACACCGCTCCAAATCTACTCAGGCATTCATGCAGAGGAACAATTACAATGTTCTGGAATGGCCATCCCAGTCCCCAGACCTGAATATCATTGAACATCTGTGGGATCATTTGAAGAGGGCTGTCCATGCTCGGCGACCATCAAACTTATCTGAACTGGAATTGTTTTGTAAAGAGGAATGGTCAAAAATACCTTCATCCAGGATCCAGGAACTCATTAAAAGCTACAGGAAGCGACTAGAGGCTGTTATGTTTGCCAAAGGAGGATCTACTAAATATTAATGTCACTTTTCTGGTGAGGTGCCCATACTTATGCACCTGTCAAATTTTGTTTGAATGCAGATTGCACATTTTCTGTTAGTACAATAAACCTCATTTCAAGGCAGAAACATTACTGTGTCCAACAGTTATTACATATATCAAACTGAAATAGCTGTTGCAAAAACACCAATTTT
Organism: Phyllobates terribilis; assembly: GCF_046119375.1. Classification (NCBI taxonomy): domain Eukaryota; kingdom Metazoa; phylum Chordata; class Amphibia; order Anura; family Dendrobatidae; genus Phyllobates; species Phyllobates terribilis. The sequence continues at coordinate 105,926,124 of NW_027362762.1, forward strand.
TATAAAACATTAAGCTTAAGATTAATAGGGGAGCCCAAACTTTTTCATATAACTGTATATATAGAGGGGCTGTGGGATCATCATACTATATACAGGGTGGTCCAAAAGTAGGTGGACAGAAAGTGTAATAAGGTTATGAAGGGGGAGATTTATCAAACATGGTGTAAAGTGAAATTGGCTCAGTTGCCCTTAGCAACCAATAAGATTACACTTTTCATTCCTCACAGACTCTTTGGAAAATGAAAGGTGGAATCTGATTGGTTGCTAAGGGCAACTGAGCCAGTTTCACAGATCTAGTTTTCACAGATAGATCTCCCCCAAATCTGTTTTCTTTTCAGATAATTCAGATAACACATAATGGCAAATAATTTAAATACAGATCAAAGAAAATGGATTTTAACAGAGTATTGGAAATCTCAAAATGCTTAAACCGTTCGAGCAAATTGGGTTGCAACATTTGGTACTCAAGCCCCAAAGAGACAAACCATTTACCGCATTCGTGACAAATTCAATGCCACTGGCTCAATCCTTAATGTTCCAAAAACTGGTTGACCCAAAACAGTCTGTACAGAAGAGAATAAACAACTTGTTGCTGAAACATTTGTTCAGAGTCCAAAAAAGTCCACAGAAGAGCCTCTTTGGAATTGGGAATTTCACGAGCTTCTATCATGCGAATCCTGAAATCTATTGGGTGGAAAGCTTATCGTTCACGTCTAATTCATGGTTTATTGGAGGATGATCCAGACAGGCGGCTGCAATTTAGTAAGATTATGCTTAACGAAATTGAAGAAAATCCAGTAATTTTAGATAATATTATGTGGAGTGATGAAGCTTCTTTTAAATTATCCGGCCATATTAACAGACATAATTGTATTTACTGGTATGATGAGAACATGCATTTAACATTAGCGCAACAACTAAATGAGCCTGGTGTCAATGTTTGGGATGGTATTTCAAGTTTTGGTGTTTTAGGACCAATATTTTTTGATGGAACAGTCACAGGAGATAAGTATCTCAAAATTCTAATGAATCAAGTTGTTCCCCAGTTACAGCAACAGCCTAATTCAAATAACCTTTATTTCCAACAAGATGGGGCCCCTCCACATTATTCAAGAGTAGTCCGCGAGTATCTTGATGAAACATTTCCTAATAAATGGATTGGCCGAAGAGGCCCACTTGATTGGCCGGCACGTTCACCAGACTTGACCCCAATGGATTTTTTCTTTTGGGGAGTACTCAAGGACAAAGTTTATAGCCGAAAACCAAAAAGTGTCAGTGATTTGAAAAATTATATAAGAGATGCATTTCAAGAAATTAATACCCAAAGAGACTTGTGCAAAAAAGTTTGTCGAAGCGTAAGAGGCAGACTTCAAAGCTGTGCAAATTGTAATGGAAAACAGTTTGAGCACCGGCGTTGATAAAATTTAAGGGCTTTTGTATTATTGCTCAGAATAAAATTTAATTGTCAATGTTATGCTTGTTTTAGTAAATATAATTGTATATATAAATCAAAATAAATGTTATTATTTTCTGGCCACCTGGACCACCCTGTATATGTGACATGCAGAAGTAGTGCTGTTGCTTCAAAAGCATCCAGCAACTATAAGAGTTAACACAAGCACAGGAGACAGGAAGTGTTGTGCTTCAGAAGCATCTAGCAACTAGAGAGGTTAACACAGCCACAGGAGACAGGGAGTGTTTTAGCAGAGCCCCAGGGGGATTGTGGGGAACTTGTTATTATAGTCTGGCTGAAGCCGAAGAGAGGTGGTGTGTTATCTGGATCTGAAAGAAGGCAACAGAACAGGATTCAGATCAGGAGAGAAACTAAACACAGGTCAGATAAACTCCCTGAACTAACAGTGCAGAGTATTATTGGGCAGGAAGATAAGGACTGGAAGGAATTGTGTCACAGGGATCATCTCCCCCATCAAACCCTCCGCCCCCCCCATCTCCATGCAGGATAAAGAATGCTGGGTACTATTGTGTCCTTGTGGCGCCCAGCTGTGCTTGGAGCCACAGATCCTAGAAGAGTACATTGATGGAATCCTCCACAAGAGGCCCCCATAAACATTCACACATCTCCACCTTCCACCTCAGACCAGCAGAGGGAGCCCGTTAGGGATATAAATAGGGAAGGTGGAGCTAGGCAGATCAGTCTAGCCAGAACAGAGTTCCTCCTCACAGCCAGAGAGGGACAGAGTTCTCAGTTCGGTTACTGCAGAAGTCTTTCTGGAGAGGTAGGCCAAGCTAGATTCAAGCAGCTCAAGTAAGTGAGCCCAAGGTGTGCCGACACCTGTAAGAGCTGTGAAGAGCGGCAAGCTGCCGTTAGTGTGAGTAGCCTAGTGAGGGCCCGAGCGTGGCCGAAGGCGAGTGGAAAATGAGTAGCAGTGGGGGCAGAGGAGCTTACCCAGCTCACCCCGAAACATATACCGGACACCGGGTCCGAGCTTACCGGGATCTCTACGACCCAGTAAGGCATAACCGGAATCCCTGGAGAACTACAGGTCCCAGGATCACCAGAAAGCTGATACGTAACAGTGCCAGGAGACACATAGGCCCCGTAAGCTGGGAGCGTGCACTCCAAGGGAAGGCCCTACCACAACGTCAGCCAGTGCAGGACAGAGATAAAGTTAGGCCTAGCTCCAGGCAGGTCAGAAACTTACTACGCAGAGGTAAGAAACAGGAGGCCCTACACCCGCTCTTTGGGGAGGATCCTGATATGCACCCTTCACCCTACAGTGCTCCGGGATGTGCCTGAATCACCACCAGTAAAAGGTACTGAAGTGACTATCGTGTCTGTCCCTGTTCTTGCTCTGACCCGGCTGGGTCTCGTCTGTCCTGCATCCCCCTCTCCATACACTGCCCTGAGGCCTAGTTACACCTGTGGGGAGCTATACCATCGAGCTGCCTTATCACAGGCCTCAGTGGACTGCCGCAACGCTGGTGATTCTCACCAGAAACCATGGGTGGCATCACGAACTTTCATAAAATTAACAAACAATCCCTTTTTAAAAGCTGATCCCAGAGTACGGGCCCGGGAGCCGACCACCGCGACATCCCCAAGGTCAGGCAAAGGCCCGGGTACCGAGTCGTCCCCATCCCCCTGGGCGAGTCATCCTTCTGTGTCCTTGTGAAGGAAAAGCCTGTGGTTGTGTATGCATAGAAGTGTGCTGCTAAGAGATCTAATCTGTGCTGAATTATGCTACTGAAGAGACTGACGTTACTGTGCCTGCTTTATTAGACTGTACTGTAATGAAGATTGTTGCTGTAATATCTCTGAATTGCACTGGCCGTGCTTCAGTTTAAATTCCACTGTTAAACTGTTGAAAAAGACTCTTGTCAGATGTGTCTGGTCAGCAACTGAATCTATCATGTGCCTGAGAGAAGCTGCAGCCTATGGTCCCCCTGAGTAACAGTTAAACCCGTCTCGCCCTATCTGAACCTAGCGACGTGCGTGTAACATTGGTGGCCCATATGGGGAATCCTGAGCGGAAATTAGCGTGTAGAGGGAGAAGAGGAAAAGTGTCTGGAAAAACCCAGCAGCACAGCACCTCAATTCAACTCCGCTACACCAGTTAAAGGGGACCAGCCCTAAAGAAAACTCACTAGCAGCAATGGATGTGGAAATACAAATGGACAAAATTAGTGAGCTGCTTCTTCAGTTAACCTGTGAAGAATTGAGAACAGTAGCAGAATATTTAAAGATGTCAGAAGAACAGAACTGTTAGCTGCCATAATTGCAAAAATAGATGAGCTGGGGGAGAAAGAAGCTGAAGACGTTATGGGGACGTTCCTCCAGGAGCTAACACAGTTTCTAACCAGGTTGAAGTTGGAGGATGGAGGGGCGGCACCAATTACCAAAAGCGGGAAACTCCGTTCGCAGACAAAACTATAGGAATTGAAAGAACAGTTCAAAGCCCTAACAACAGCCCTGCAGGAATAAACCAAAACCTCTGAACTGGTGACAGACTCAGACAGAACCTTTACCCTGCTCAGGTTAGATAAATCAGGAAGACAGTCCTCTCTAACAGCACAAATCACAGAAAGGAAAGAATTCAAGATCCTGGGACAGATTGGAGAGTGTGAACAGAAAGAGAAACTGTCTTATATGAACTTGTTGCACCAGATCGATGCAGGCTTACAGAAACCTGTATCAGGCAGACTGAACCTCTGCAGTCTGCTAGAAATGAAGAGTCAATTGACCTTGCAACAGCTGAAGATGATTTTAAAAGGGCACTATAAAGAAGAGAGTGCTTCAGAATTGTTCCACCGACTCATTAACCTCTCACAGAAAAATAATGAATCACCCCAAAGTTTCTTGTTCAGAGCAATTGAACTGAAGGATAGACTGTTGTTTGCAATCAGAGATGTAGAAGCGGAGGAGACGTTTGATGCTGGACTAGTCCAGAAGAAGGGTTAATCAGCAAAGACATCAAGTTGCAGCTGAAACAGTACCTAGAAGATCCTGGCATTCTGGACGAAGTCCTAATTGAAAAAATGAATGAGGCAGCTAGTTTGGAGTCAGAGAGCGAACAGAAGTTAAAGGCTCTGCTCCTAAAATCACCAAAATGAGTCAGCTGAAGTTGGAGACCCCCGGTGGCCAGTCTGAAGATCATCATGGAGACCCTCCAGTGCCACCTCCGAGAGGGAACCTTAAATCACCAAAAAAAAAGAGAGGACCGCCAGCGCTGACTGGGAGGAAGTAATAGGAGTACTGCAGAGCCAAGTTGATTGAGGTGAAAAAGTTGATTAGTTTCAGGCCAGAACCTGTATCCCTCAGACACAGGAGTGGGTTCCAAAACAGAAGATACTCGGCTTGTGAAACGTGCCGTTCATCAAATCAGAGTACTGTGTGTGTCTACTGTCTAAGATGTGGTGAGGAAGGACATTATGGCAAGGAATGCCAATGGTCACGGTCATTTGGGTTAAAAGACAGGAGGTTGCCAGTGCGGGGCGACTGGTAACCGCAACACGGAGGAGGCCCCAGAAGCAAATCTCACCAAACCCCAGAACGGCGCATGAGGTAAAACAGTTGCATCAGTACTCAGTACTATCCCGAAGTATGTTCCCATCTATAACAGTTGCAAGAGAGACAGGGGCATCAGTGGCTTAATGCCCAGTGCGGAGATCAAACGATGTACTCCTGGAAGGAGCATTCCTCGGTCAGTAAAGATAGCCTCATCAGCCTAATCGGTGAAAGGTGCTTTATACAGTGCCAGCTGGATGGACTCCTGCAGGGCCGGCTCCAGGTTTTTCTGGGCCCCGGGCGATAGAGTCTCAGTGGGCCCCTTTAACACATAAAAACAGACAGCATAGCCAGAACAATAGACAGAATTTTTAGAAAATAGCAAAAGGCAATGGTACTCACCAGCCAAGGTTTCAAGAAAAAATGCACACCAGGACACGGCCGGCCCCCTTTTGTTAGAAGGAGGTAACACACCGTGCGATGCACGGATAGGGTGCTGGGCATCCCGCCTAGTCGAATAGTAGGGGCGTGTAATAGGATGCTGGCTAGGCACAGTGCCGCGAGTGTGTGAATTGCACCCTACTGCAAGTTTCATCTGTGTGCAGTTTTAATGCTGGGTAGTCGCCCCTCCAGTGAGAGTGAGTGAGGGCGATTGTTCATTAGCATTCTGCACCTGTGTTACCTCCTTCTAACAAAAGGGGGCCGGCCGTGTCCTGGTGTGCATTTTTTCTTGAAACCTTGGCTGGTGAGTACCATTGCCTTTTGCTATTCCCTTTAACACATACCACGATTCATGATGCAGAGATTCGGCGGAGAAATATATATATATATATATATATATATATAGTACAATGCAAAGATTTCACTTCTTACATTACATGAGTGATATCTATTGTAAAATAGCTCAGAAACTGGTGAATCGCTCCACACAGAATACTGGCCCCCATATAAGGCTCCATACGGAATACTGGCCCCCATATAAAGCTTCATACGGAATACTGGCCCCCATATAAGGCTCCATACGGAATACTGGCCCCCATATAAGGCCCCATACGGAATACTGGTCCCCTTATAACGCTCCATACAGGATACTGGCCCCCATATAACGCTCCATACAGGATACTGGTCCCCTTATAAAACTCCATACAGGATACTGGCCCCCATATAACGCTCCATACAGGATACCGGTCCCCTTATAACGCTCCATACAGGATACTGGCCCCCATATAATGCTGCATGCAGGCTGTTACCCCCCACATAATGCCCCATACAGGCTGTCCCCCCCCTTATAATGCTCCATGCAGGCTGTTACCCCCCACATAATGCCCCATACAGGCTGCCCCCACCCCCCCTATAATGCTCCATGCAGGCTGTCCCCCCCTTATAATGCCCCATGCAGGCTGTCACCCCCTCTCTCTATAATGCCCCATGCAGGATGTCACCCCCTATCTTTATAATGCCCCATGCAGGATGTCACCCCCCCCTCTTTATAATGCCCCATGCAGGATGCCACCCCCCCTCTCTTTATAATACCCCATGCAGGATGCCCCCCCTTCTCTTTATCCTGCCCCATGCAGGATGCCACCCCCCCCTCTTTATAATGCCCCATGCAGGATGTCACACCCCCCCCTCTTTATAATGCCCCATGCAGGATGCCACCCCCACCTCTTTATAATGCCCCATGCCACCCCCCCTTTATAATGCCCCATGCAGGATGGCACCCCCCCCTTTATAATGCCCCATGCAGGATGCCACCCCCCCTCTTTATAATGCCCCATGCAGGATGCCACCACCCCCCCTCTTTATAATGCCCCATGCAGGATGTCACACCCCCCCCTCTTTATAATGCCCCATGCAGGATGCCACCCCCCCTCTTTATAATGCCCCATGCAGGATGCCACCCCCCTCCCCTCTTTATAATGCCCCATGCCTCCATACATTAAAAAAAAAAAATCAAATACTCTCCTCCCTCCTCCTCACCTGCTACCTGCTGCCCGCTGCTCGGGTCCGGACTCCAGCGTTGTCGGCGTCTTCCCGCTCAGCGCTCCCTGTGACGGCTCAGGGGAGGGCGCGGTGTAAAGACGTCACCGCACCCTATGACCTGAGACGTCACAGGGAGCGCACAGCAGGAAGACAGCGGATCTGCGGAGGCACGGGGAGAGCAAGCGGGGGGAAGGGCGGGCGCTGACACCGCTCTCCTCTGCCCATAGCCCAGTGGGGTGCACGACCGCCAGTGGGCCCCTCTGCCTGCTCAGGGCCCCGGCACTTGCCCGTGTGCGCCGGGTGCTGACGCCGGCCCTGGACTCCTGGTAAAAGCACTGTGAGACACAGTAGCCCAAGCGAGCCTTTTAAATGAAGAATGGAGAAGGTGCTACCTGCCACATACCTGCCTTCGGTCACTAAAAGAACTCTTAGGACCAGTGGAACTCCACGGCAAAGCTGTCAACCAGACTGAAATCCCTTTCATAGGCTGGGTGGAAGTGACATTCCAACTGAGGGCCACGAAGAACAGCAACACCATTGAGCTTTTGGTACCTTTTCTTGTGACCAGTGATCAGAACGTGGCAGAGGATCCTATCCTGGGTTATAATGTAATCAGTGAGGTCATCATGAAACACAAGTCAGGGACGCTGCTGGTGGATGCAATTGCCAGATCACTGGCCATACTCAACGCCGTTGTGCAAAATATGATTCATAAAGTAAAGAAAGAACAGAATACAATGGACCTAAAAGAAGTCAAGGTAGTCTGGCGCCCAACCATCATCCCTGCGAACCAAATGGTGGGGGTGAAGTGTGGAGTCCGGGTAGACCCGGGAAGAAAAGGCCGGAAAAGATCGTTCATGCCAAAAGACTCCTCAGAACTTCCAGAAGGCTTAGTTCAAGGTGAGACTGCGCTTACGACTCCTACTGGTGGGTTTGCTTGAATGACAGTACCGGTGATGAATACTATGAAAAACGAAATTAGACTGGATCCAAAGACTGTGTTAGGTCACATTGAAACCGTTAAAACGGTATATCCAGCCAGCGTGGGACCTGCCCAGGGGTCTACCGTGAATTCAGTCTCCCCACCAAGGAACAAGAGTTGCCTAGGGGTGGAAATTGCATAACCCACATCAGGGTCCTGGGATCCCCCAGTATCCCTGGAACATTTGTGTGCTGAAGATATAGCGATAGCAAAATAGATGCTGAGAGAAGAGTGTCATTCATTCTCTAAAGATGACTCTGATATTGGCTGTATCCCGTCATTGCAATTGAAAATCAATTTGAAAGACAAGACCCCAGTAACCAGAAGTTACATGTCTGTGTCAAAATCATTACACCGTGAAGTGAAAGAGTATTTACAAGATCTAATCAACAGAGGTTGGGTCCAAAAGTCGAAGTCGTCTTATTCCTCTCCTATTGTTTGTGTTAGGAAGAAGGACGGTACGTTGAGACTCTGCTGTGATTACCGTGAACTAAACCGAAAGTTCGTACCTGATCGGCACTAGTGATGAGCGAGCACTAAAATGCTCGGCTACTCGTTGCTCGGGTCGAGCACATTAGAATACTCGGGTGCTCGACCCGAGCAACGAGCCCAATGTAAGTCTATGGGAAACTCGAGCATTTTTCAGGTGGCTCCCCCCGGCAGGCTGCAGAGGGCCTAAAAATTGCCCAAATCGATGGGAACAGTGCTCAAATGACATGGGAACAGCATGGGGAAGACCCCTGGAAGCATCTCTGACTCCCAGATCACTGCTGTCAACAACGTTGTCAGAGTATTACGCCACTTTTACGGACTCGCAATAAAACATCCAAAAACGAAACCAAAATGGATTTTCCTGAGAAATATGTTAAGGAACATCCTTTCCAGGGTAATGACATATATAAGGCAAAATAAATAACCAAAACAAAAATACTTCTCCACACCTTGGGCTAGGTTCACACGTAGCGTTTTTGATGCGTTTTTGCACTTTTGCATTACTTTCAACCAATACAAATGCATTCACCAGGAAATGTCATTTTAACATTTTAGAACCTTATCTGGCCATGTGGTGTGTGACACATCATCAGACACATGCATACAGTGCTGAGAAGACATGGGAACAGCATGGGGAAGACCTCTGGAAGCATCTCTGACTCCCAAGTCACTGCCTAAAAGTGTGCCCATCATAAGTGATCCTTGGCGCATGCGAAGATGCCTCCCGCCATGCACCTGTCATTGCAGACTTGCAACAATCACCGTCCATGTCCTTGTCCCAATGCAGCGTTCAGTTGTCCCTACCCCATTCCTTGGAATGCAAGCGCAAGTATGCAGCCAGCCACCCACCAACCCACAGGCTGCAATACTATACTGCCAAATTTTTGACAGCTGCTTGCACTTGAAATGTGGCCTTATAGGCTCGTGGAGGCGGAAGCTTTTTATAACCTCATGCCGGCGGCGGCTGGGTGTCCATACTTGGTCCCCAGCCACCACTGTTTCTCCCGGTGTCGTCTATGCCTTCCACAAGCATGGGTCCCACAACATTACCCGTGCCCTCCCCAGTGCACTTACTGGGAAGGACCGACTAACCACAAACACGTGGACAGGTGAATGTGGCCAGGGACGGTACGGAGCCAGTCCACAGCTTTTTTTGCTGAGTTGTATTTCACCACAGCCATATTCTTTAGCTTGGTGAAAGGACTTGGGAAACCATATCTACCCAGCTGTCATTTCTCCCAGGAAGTCCTCTAATGCTGCTTTCACTTGAAATGTGGCCTTTTAGGCTCATGGAGGCAGAAGCTTTTCAAAACCTCATGCCGGCGGCGGCCGGGTGTCCATACTCGATCCCCAGCCGCCACTGTTTCTCCCGGTGTCGTCTACGCCTTCCACAAGCATGGGTCCCACAACATTACCCGTGCCCTCCCCAGTGCACTTACTGGGAAGGACCGCCTAACCACAAACACGTGGACAGGTGAATGTGGCCAAGGACGGTACAGAGCCAGTCCACAGCTTTTTTTGCTGAGAGTTGTATTTCACCACAGCCATATTCTTTAGCTCAGTGAAAGGACTGGCATAGAGGGAAACCGTATCTACTCTGGGTGTCATTTCTCCCAGGAAGTCCTCTAAAGCAGCTTTTGCAAAAGCAATGGCAGCCCGTCCAACATCAACTCGCACTTCTCGGTGGTGCTTTGACACACAAACATCTTTCTTTGCGCATTTAATTTCATGACTACAGAGTTGGGCAATGGCCTGATCTGCAATCCGGTTTGAGAAATAACATGCATAAGCACGTCCAATACACATTAAAAAAATAGCCATAGAGTCTCCGGGAACCTTCCCCCACACTTTTCTTAGCCAAGAAAATCCTCTGGTGTGCCCTGGCTTCTACATCAGGAGAGTTCATGATAGCGCTAGCTTTGCACCTGCTATGGGGCTCTTGAGCGGGGGAGAAAGGTGAGCCCTCAGAATCAAATCCTCTGGTGGGCACAATGTTTTTCAATCTGAAACAGCTTCTCAGTGGGAGTTGTATTTCACCACAGCCATATTCTTTAGCTCGGTGAAAGGACTGGCATAGAGGGAAACCGTATCTACTCCGGCTGTCATTTCTCCATCACCAGGTTCCGACCATTGTCACACAAGACCATGCCTGGCTGTATGTTCAGCGGTGAGAGCCACAGGTCAAGCTGCTGTGTTACAGATTTTAACAACTCTGCAGCGCTGGGCAGTTTGTCACCTAAGCATTAAGCATGTTATCTTCAGCACAGCCTGTTGCCGCTTGGCCAAGGCAGTGCTGCAGTTCTTTCAGCTTGTGACTGATGGGGTCATTTCGGAGATGGAGGAGGAGGTGCAGGAACTGAACAATGTGATTACATTGAGGTTACATTGGCGACCCTGTTTTTATACTAAAGAAAGATCCTACTGTTTTTTTTACGTTATTTTTTAAGGCAAATGCATTCACCGGGAAATGTCATTTTAGCATTTTACAACCTTATCTGGCAATGTGGTGTGTGACACATCATCAGACACATCCTGTTTCATTGATGATGGAGGGACTCTGAAAGACACATAGCGCAGGGCCACAGTAACGAGTACGACATGTTCCCATTAGAAAGGAGAGAGTCCGCTATACAGTTATAGGGTATGTAGTGAGTCCAACGGCTGACCAAATTTAGGAAAATCCGCACTAAGAAATTAAAGACACATAGAGCAGGGCCACAGTAATGACAAATTCCCATTAGAAAGGAGCGAGTCTGCTATACAGTTATAGGGTATGCAGTGAGTCTAACGGCTGACCAAATTTAGGAAAAACCACACTAACAATTTAAAGAGACATAGAGCAGGGCCACAGTAACGACAAATTCCCATTAGAAAGGAGAGAGTCTCCCATAATGTTGGCCTATGCAGTGAATGCAAGAGCTGCCAAAAATTTGGAGGCACTTCAATGCCCCTTGGAAGAGATGTGGAGGAGGGCCTCATAAAAAAATGTTCCCATTAGAAAGGAGCGGGCCTCCTATACTTGTAATGCCCATGCACTAAGTGTATTGACTGACAAACATATACCCCTGGGGGGTATACATGAACATACTGTATAAAAAAAATTTTTTACGGGCATCATAAACACCCTTTAAAAAAATTATCTGGGTGTGGCACCACGGACCATGGTCACCCTGGTGATATGGTGGTGGAGAATGAGGAGAAGGAGGAGAAGAGCAAATAGACAAAATCAGGAGGCATATACCCATGTCTGGGTGTGAAAAGGTGCATGGGAATAGACCTCCCAAGAAAAGACACTTGAGTTTATGTTACGCTGCTATCATTCGGTGGTGTTGAAAAGTCTGGCCCAATCCAGCCCTTGTTCATTTTAATAAGAGTCGTTCTATCAGCATTTTCAGTTGACAGGCGGATGCGCTTATCAGTTATAATTCCACCAGCGGCACTAAAAACCTGCTCTGATAAAACGCTGGCGGCAGGGCAAGCCAGGAACTCAAAGGCATAGAGAGCCAGTTCATTCCACGTATCCAGCTTGGATACCCAATAATTATAAGGCACAGAGGAATCATGGAGGATGTTGGTACGGTCGGCAAGGTACTCCCTCAGCATCTTCCCAAACTTTGCACTCCTTGTGAGAGTACCCCGTGCCTCAGGGCCTGTGCGATGGGAGGGGCTGAGAAAACTCTCCCAGAACTTAGACAGTGTTCCCCTGCCTCTGCTGGATTGAAGTTGTGTCTCTCTCACCTGTACTCCTTGGTTGTCCAACGAAGTGTGCCCTCTGCCGCCAGCGTTTTCAGATGGGAATTTTTTTAATACTTCCGTAACAAGGGCCTTCTGGTACAGCCCCATTTTTGTAGACCTGTCCGCCTCAGGAATAAGAGATATAAAGCTCTCCTTGTAGCGTGGGTCTAGAAGTGTAACCAACCAGTAATGACTGTCACCCAAAATTTTTTAGAACGTGAGGGTCATGGGAAAGGCAGCGTAACAAACTCAGCCATGCGTGCCAGACTACTCAACAGGCAAGACTTCCGTGTCCTTACCAAGAGGATGACTGACCATGCTCTCCTCCTCCTCTCTGTCCTCTGGCCATCCACGCTGAACAGACGGTATGAGAGCTGTGCAGGTAATACCGTCTATAGTGCATTAAACTAGCTCCTGTCCTTCCTCCTTCCTCCTCCTCCTCTTGCTCATTGTTACCCAATCCACGTTGGGATGAGATGAGCCTGGGCTGTGTGTAATCACCCTGTATGGTTCCTTGCTCCATCTCATTGTGCTCCGCCTGCAAAGCATCCTCTTTGATTGTGAGCAGAGAGCGTTTCAGAAGACAGAGAAGCGGGATGGTGACGCTAATTATGGTGTCATCGCCGCTCACCATCTTGGTGGAGTCCTCAAAGTTTTGGAGGATGGTGCATATGTCTGACATCCACGTCCACTCCTAAGGTCTTATGTGTGGAGTCTGAACTGAATATCGACGGCCTTGTTGATGCTGGTACTCAACAACTGCCCTCTTCTGCTCACAAATCCATCCCAACATCTGCACTGTAGAGTTCCAATGCGTGGGGACATCACACACCAGTCTGTGAGCCGGAAGCTGCAAACGCTGCTGAAACATGGCAAGGGCGGTGGAAGCTGTAGCTGACTTTCTAAAATGGGCACACAGGCGGCGTACATTAACAAGCAGATCCGGCAGCTACGGGTAGGATTTGAGAAACCGCTGAACCATGAGGTTAAGCACATGGGCCAGGCATGGTACGTGTGTGAGCTCGTCTCGCCTGAGAGCCGCCACCAGGTTCTTGCCATTGTCACACACAACCATGCCTGGCTGTAGGTTCAGTGGTGTGAGCCACAGATCTGCCTGCCCTTTCAGAGCTGTCCACAACTCTTCAGCATTGTGCGGTTTGTCACCTAAGCATATTAGCTTCAGCACAGCCTGTTGCCGCTTGGCCGAGGCAGTGCTGCAGTGCTTCCAGCTTGTGACTGATGTGGTCATTTCGGAGATGGAGGCTGAAGAGGAGGAGGACGCTGAGGAGGATGAGGTGCAGGAGCTGTAGACTGTGGGGAGCAACCCTGATTGACCTAGGGCCCGCGATCCTTGGCGTCGGGAGGACGTATTCCGTCCCAAGGTCCAAATGGGTCCCGGCGGCTTCCACTATGTTAACCCAGTGTGCCGTCAGAGAGATGTACCGTCCATGCCCACAAGCACCTGTCCACGTGTCCGTGGTTAGGTGGACTTTCCCGGTAACTGCATTGAGGGCATGGCTAATGTTTTGGGACACGTGCTTGTTTAATGCGGGGACGACACACCGGGAGAAATAGTGGTGGCTGGGGACCAAGTACCGAGGGACGGCCGCCGCCATCAGGTTGCGGAATGCTTCCGTCTCCACAAGCCTAAAAGGCAACATTTCGAGCGCAAGCAGTCGTGAAATCTGAGAATTTAGTAGTGTGGCCTGTGGGGCGTTGGCTGCATATTTGCGCTTGCGTTCCAAGGACTGGGGTATGGACAACTGAACGCTGCGCTGGGACAAGGACATGGACGTGCTTCCTGATGCTGCTACTTGAGAGTGCACAACGACAGGTGCAGGGCAGGAGGCATCTTCGCATGCACCATGGACAGGGGATTGGCTTGCATGCACAACAGCGGAAGAAGCAATGGTGCCACCTGCAGACACTGTTCCTGGACCCTGGGGTTCGGCCCACAAAGCTTTGCTGCCATATGCCTGATCATGCTGGTGGTGGTCAGGCTGGTCGCTTTGCCACCCCTGCTGATGCTGGCCTGGCAGGTGGTGCAAATGGCCTTTTTGGGGTTATCGGCAGAGTCTTTAAAAAACAACCAGACTCGGGAAGACCTAACAGTTGTACTGGCAACTTCCTTTGTGTTGGTGTTACGGGGAATGGTTGCCTGCCTTCTGATTGCGGCCACCACACTGCTTCTTCCTGCCTGTTGGGGTGCTCTGCCTCCCTCCCCCCTGTGTGCTGCTGTCCTCGCTCTGCATGTCCTCCTGCCAGGTTGTGTCAGTTACTATATCATCCACCACCTCGTCTTCCACTTCCGCACCCTGGTCCTCCTCCTGACTTTCTGGCAATTTTGTCTCATCATTGTCCACCTCTTGTGACACTTTCCCACCGTCGCCTTCGTGTGACCGTGGCTGCTCAAATATTTGGGCATCGCTACACGCAATCTCCTCTTGCCCTGCTTCAAGTGGACCGGGCGAGAGGCCCGAATCTATAAATGGAAAAGTGAACAGCTCTTCAGAGTGTCCAAGTGTGGGATCAGTTGTCTCCGGGCACTCGGCATGGTGGGAGGAAGGAGGATCAGGGTGAGGAATATGCGGTCCAGACTCACGGCTACTGAGACTTGACCGTGTGGAAGACAGGGTGGTGGCTAAGTGAATGGAAATATTATCCGCTATCCACCCAACAACCTTTTGACACTGCTCTGGGTTCAATAGTGGTGTGCTGTGGTCCCCTAGTAATTGGGACAGGAAGGTCGGGCAAGAAGATGTGGGTGTTTGTTGTGGCACAATGAAGGAAATTATTAATGGAGGCCAGAAATGGCAGCATTTTCTGACAACGTATATGTGATCTGTGTGACGGACAAAACAGAGTTTTAAATACCTGGCCTGTAGGTAAGTAGTTTGAACAGCAAACTGCTGTGAATTGCTTCACTGACACACTAAAGGAAATTTTAATGGAGGCCAGAAATGGCAGTATTTTCTGACAACGTATATGTGATCCGTGTGATGGAGAAAACACAGTTTTCAATAGCTGGATTTCTAGCGCTGTAATATGGAAAGGACCTGGCTGTATTCTGCAGTGTCAACAAGCAAATGGCGCAGAAACACTGTGTTCTCTGGATTGCTTTTTAAACAAATAATGAGGATTAAGATCCAAAAAAAAGTATTCCTGGCCCCTGAGACCTGGGCCTTTGTATAGAAATAACTAACAGCAGCAGAAGGCAGAATTGGAATGGTTCCTCTTGTGCTGTATGTGACGCGCCCCCTGGGCCGTGGGGTACCCGGTGCCGGGCCGGTAGATGCTGGGGGTTGTAGTCACTGTGGCGATGACCCGGTCCGTGACCCAGGGTGGTCAACCCAAGGGAAATTTATATGTAGGTTTATAATATCCGACTACGCCACCTGTGGAGTGCGGCTAATGAAGCCGCCACTGCGGAACAGTCCTCTGAAGCTGGTGGTTTGGCAGCAAGGGTGGTATAACTCCCCACAGGAAGAGTATAGCTTCAGGGCAGTGTGTGTGGATGATGGTGGTTGTGCAGGGTGTCGCGGTGCAGAAATAACCACAGAGTCCGTGTGATGTAGTCCCAAGGTCTTTACTCACAGTTGTTGTCCAGATTACAGGGGCCAAAGCAATCTCCCTCGTCGTGCTGTGCATACTCAGTGAGGGGCTCAGTCCACCCCCAGATAGCTCCGGAGTACTTAGCAGGGCCCCCTTCTGTGTGTCCTTTCTCTGGCCTCCTCCCTGCATCTCACACCCAGTGACACTTCTATCCGGTACCCTCGGGCCTTGGCGGGCGACGTGTGTTCCGTCCCCTGAGTCCTATGTGGCTACCTTCTTAGTGGGACTGGTGTGGACTTTTGGCTTACGGTACATAAAGTGCTGCAGCCTCGGGTTTCTAGCTGAGCCTTGCAGTTCTCCACTAGTTGAGGGACCGGTTCCCCTTATCTGGCCTGACCCCTCTACCTCCTGGTAGCAGCGGGCGTACGGGTGGCTTTCTGCACGGCCCGTACCCCTAGCGTCCCTTCACTCCTCGTTCCTGGAGCCTTTCCTGCTCCCTCTCCTCTCTTCTTCCAGTCCTGGGCCTCACTGTACAGGCCCGCCTCTAGAGCAGAGCTCATACAGAGCCTCTGCTCCTGTCACTTCTCCTCTCCTGACTGGCTCGACTGAACACTGATCTAAGATGGTGTCTCTATTTTATACCTCTCTGTCATGTGCTCCCAGGATCTACGTCCTCCACCCCATCCACTACATGGTTCCCCCTCTCTAGGTGGTTCCCCCCCACTCTTGCCAGGGATCAGGGACTGTGCTCACTCTCCCGTAGGAGCAATCTCGCCCTGTCCCCCGGAAATGTGATGTAGTGAATGCAGGTGTTAGGGCCCTGAGCTGTACTCCTTCCTTACCTGAGAGTGAAATACCACACCTCCGGGTGAGATGCAGTACCTCTGTGGCGAGTGAACCCTCATGGGCGCCACACACCCCCCTGGTAAAACACAGCATGTCCGCGGGCTGGAATAGAGTAGAAGACAATTTTAAAGACATGCAAAATTTTAGAATGCATTCGCATAGAAGATTACAAACACAATATTTCTTCCCTTTATGGGAGGTTCTTTTTCTTTAACGTTACTGGTTACATTTTCTCTTTCAAAAAATATTATAATGCTTTCTTCACATATATAAGACATTATAGAACTCTTTTCACTTGCATAAACACATTTGTCAGATATAAAACATTTTTCTTTATAAACATTCTTCATATAACACTTTTGTCAACTGGCCACAGTGCAATTTGCAACCAGGTGTCCATTCTTTAGTAAGGTGCAAACTGGTAAACACGAACATGAGGGACCCATCCAAAACCCTCAACGGAGGCCCTGGGGTGGGTGCAGGGCATAGATGATCCAGGTGTTGGACCACATCTTCGGCCACCTCCAACGGGTTTTTGTTCGGAGGTCATAGGTTGTATTAATATAAAACCAATAGGGGGCACTTTAAGAAGTGCAATTATTTACAAAGGAAAGTTTTTCGGGAGATCACCGTCCTCTTCCCTATTGTCTTTATACCCACACGGGTAACTGATTAAACATACACAAAACCGGTCAAACTTGCAAAGTTTCCTGCACCCTTGCGGGAAACTATCTACAGTTTCATGGACTCATATTCAATTCAATATTGGGGTTCCCGCCGGGGGAACTCCTTATTTTTACCGACTGACCCAGCCGGGTGTTCAGCCTGGTACTGTGGGGGCATGTCCTTTCTTTCTTTGGCCACCTTGTGGACTTGGAGGGCATACCACCCGCGTTCTCCCTTATGACGGGTGAAGGTGACATGGTCACCGGGATAGAGGTCCCGACCGGGATGCCCCTGCTGGAGGTGGGGTTCCACGTTCCGCCGGTTGACGAAGACATCTCTATCGGTCTGGGGCTCCCGGATGAAGCCCCACCCGGCGTCCAAGTCAAATTTTACTATGATCCCCTTCAGACGGGGACTTGGGGTTGTTGGTCTTTCCTGGTGGACCCGAGTCTTGGCCGCCATATTTCGGGCCTCCATACGTTTCCATCTCACCTGTCGGTCATACCGCTCTTCCTCCATCCGCAGGAGCTCCCTCCTGCAGTACTCTTCCCTCCGGAGGGCCTGGGCCTGCGTCTCCTGCGGGAACCCGATAAGGTCCCCCTCTCGATTGTCCCACCGGAACTCCTCTCCCTCTGCGCAGGCAATCGGGGGCGCAGGTATGGGAGCCAGGGGGGGGTCTCTGCTGGCCTTCATTCCTGGCGGAACAGTCGAGGGCAGAGGTCCCGTAGTCCCACCCAGATGCGGGGGTAGGCGGTTCTGGTAACGGGCCCAGGAGCAGGTTGGCGGAGCTGGGGTCGGGATGATGCAGGGAGTCCACCTGGGGATTGCGGAGCTAGTCGGCGATGGAGGCACTTAGTGCCGTGGTGGATTCTGGGCCTGGAGGTAAGCTTGGAGCGTGCGCGCCCGGGTATGGAGGTGCCATCAGGGGGCCCAGGAGCAGGTCAGTGCGGTCTGCGCCCGGGACAGGGAAACTCTTCCTACCTGTTCCCACGGCCGCTCCTTGGCTGCTCTCTGCCTCCTGGTCCTGGTCTGGCTCTGCCGGGGCTGGGGCCCTGCCGGTGCTCTCCGGTGCTGGCTGCCGTCTGGCGCTTATCTTCTCCAGCAATTCCCTCTTCCAGCTGGCGATGGCGGTTCTCTCGGCCTCTCCTACCCGCCGGCTGAGCTCACGCATCTCCGCCTGGAGGAACTCCGCATCCTCCAGGGTTAGCTTGTAGATCACCTCCGTCAGGGTAGGAGGTGTCTCATCTAGCTGCAGGCCGCGGACTGGGGTATCAGGCTCACTTCCCTCCATCTTGCCTGCCGGGGGTGTTCTCTCTGGTCTGCTGGAGACCACCTCCTGTCTCTCTGTTTTCTTTCCTCCTCTTCCCTTTTTGGGGCGGTCCCATTGCTGCTGGCTGTCGGCCACACCTGGGGGCGTCTCCCCCACCTTGATGAACACATCTATGTGTATGGCCACAGTTTCAGGGGGCTGGTTGCGCTTTTGGCACCATTCTGGGACCCGGCCCACGATGGGAGGTTCTGTAGTGTTGTCTTTGATCACGCACATAATGGCATCCGTTCTTCTGGGGCAGGCGCCACATTTCGTAGAAAACACAGTCTGTAGGCGCGCGATACCCGGTGATAACGGATGGGCTCATATCCTGCCGACTACGCCAAAAATTGACGCGCCCCCTGGGCCGTGGGGTACTTGGTGCCGGGCCGGTAGATGCTGGGGGTTGTAGTCACTGTGGCGGTGACCCGGTCCGTGACCCAGGGCGGTCAACCCAAGGGAAATTTATATGTAGGTTTATAATATCCGACTACGCCACCTGTGAAGTGCGGCTAATGAGGCCGCCGCTGCGGAACAGTCCTCTGAAGCTGGTGGTTTGGCAGCAAGGGTGGTATAACTCCCCACAGGAACAGTGTAGCTTCAGGGCAGTGTGTGTGGATGATGGTGGTTGTGCAGGGTGTCGCGGTGCAGAAATAACCACAGAGTCCGTGTGATGCAGTCCCAAGGTCTTTACTCACAGTTGTTGTCCAGATTACAGGGGCCAAAGCAATCTCCCTCGTCGTGCTGTACGTACTCAGTGAGGGGCTCAGTCCACCCCCAGATAGCTCCGGAGTACTTAGCAGGGCCCCCTTCTGTGTGTCCTTTCTCTGGCCTCCTCCCTGCATCTCACACCCAGTGACACTTCTATCCGGTACCCTCGGGCCTTGGCGGGCGACGTGTGTTCCGTCCCCTGGGTCCTATGTGGCTACCTTCTTAGTGGGACTGGTGTGGACTTTCGGCTTACGGTACATAAAGTGCTGCAGCCTCCGGTTTCTAGCTGAGCCTTGCAGTTCTCCACTAGTTGAGGGAACGGTTCCCCTTATCTGGCCTGACCCCTCTACCTCCTGGTAGCAGCGGGCGTACGGGTGGCTTTCTGCACGGCCCGTACCCCTAGGGTCCCTTCACTCCTCGTTCCTGGAGCCTTTCCTGCTCCCTCTCCTCTCTTCTTCCAGTCCTGGGTCTCACTGTACAGGCCCGCCTCTAGAGCAGAGCTCAAACAGAGCCTCTGCTCCTGTCACTTCTCCTCTCCTGACTGGCTCGACTGAACACTGATCTAAGATGGTGTCTCTATTTTATACCTCTCTGTCATGTGCTCCCAGGATCTACGTCCTCCACCCCATCCACTACATGGTTCCCCCTCTCTAGGTGGTTCCCCCCCACTCCTGCCAGGGATCAGGGACTGTGCTCTCCCATAGGAGCAATCTCGCCCTGTCCCCCGGAAATGTGGTGCAGTGAATGCAGGTGTTAGGGCCCTGAGCTGTACTCCTTCCTTACCTGAGAGTGAAATACCACACCTCTGGGTGAGATGCAGTACCTCTGTGGTGACTGAACCCTCAGTGGCGCCACTTATGCACTGCAGTCTGCTATATACCCTGCCTGCCTATATACACTGCCTGCCTGATATCTCTGCAGATGGATTAGTTAGTCCTCAAAAGGACTGTTTGTTAAGATGGATATGTGTAATGTACGGTTTTTCTCCCTACACTACCTAATACACAAGCAAATCTCTCCCTGACACAGCAGCAGCTCTCCCTACTCTGGCTGATTCCGGAGTGACTGTGATGAGCACAGCGGCGTCAGGTCTGATATAGACCTGATGTAAAGAGAGGAGAGAACAAGACGCAATGGGTGACTCAGTATTGCAATTGTTAGAGGGGTGTGGGGATGGCTACTAACCTTATGAAGTTGTGCACCTCTGCACAACCCCAGTGTAAAGCTCCACAAGCTCCGCTCTGTTGGTGGCTGTCATCTATTTCCAGCGGCGTTCACAGATCTTGATCTCTCGGTGGTGGATCACGTGGTCAGGTTAGTTCCATGTAACGCCGAGATGGAGGCCCAGCTTCACCAACACCCCCGGCCGCGTTCCGGAGGGGTTAGGGCAGCGCAGCTTGGAAAACCAGGGTAGTAATTCTAATTAAATTGCTCCCACAGGTGAAAGAACAATGTAACGGGTCTGGGAGGCGGAACCTCTGAGCTACTATACAAGGGGGCGGTCCTTGTAAGGGAGCGGGTGGCAATCAGGGATGACGGGCAGGCAGTCACAGCAGGTGACCGGGACAGTCTCTGAGTGGACGGGCAGGGAGTTACGGCAAGTGACCGGGGCAGTCTCTGGATGAACGGGCAGGGAGTTACGGCAAGTGACCGGGGCAGTCTCTGGGTAAAGGGTAGGTACGACCTGTGATGGCAGAGCCTCCGGGTAGGCTAGCAGGCAGATGGTAGATGTGTGCTCCCAGGTGAGCAAGCGAGAGTCTCTGGAATGGTAGGTGGTCACAGCACGTGACGGCGAAGCCTCCAGGTAGGCTAGCAGGCAGGTAACAGGTGGGCGCTCCCAGGTGAGCGGGCAGGAGTCTCTGGAAAGGCAGATGGTCACAGCACGTGACGGCGGAGCCTCCAGGTAGGCTAGCAGGCAGGTAACAGGTGTGCGCTCCCAGGTGAGCGGGCAAGCTGGTCCATAGACAGACTGACAGGAGTTGGAAGGCAGACCGTCGGACCTCAGGCTAGCAGGCAGGTGACTGGATATCAGGCAGGACAAAGGCAGCAAGCTGGCAGGAATCTGGCAGGTAACTGGCAGGTAACTGGCAACGGGACCTGAGGGCTGAAGCACAGGTGAGACACAGGTGCAAACAACATTGCTCGGGCACCTCCATTTTGGAGGAGGTGCCCTTTATATGGGAGGTCCTCCGGCAATTGGCCGGGGACTCCTTAGGACGGCGCGCGCGGTCCCTTTAAGAGAGGGGGAGCGCGCGCACGCGCCCTAAGCACACTGCCGGGGAAGGAGCGCACGCCGGAAGCAGCGGGGAGAGCAGCGCTGGAGGACGCCGCGCCAGGAGCGGGGAGGTGAGAGGGACGGCGTCTCTGCCTAGAACGGGGCAGAGACGCCGATGCTACAGTACCCCCCCTTTAGGCCCCCTCTTTTTTAGGCCAGAAAGAAATTTTTCAAGGAGAAGCGGGGCGTTGATGTTCTCCCTGGGTTCCCAAGTTCTCTCCTCAGGACCAAACCCCTTCCAATCTACCAGAAAAAAGGTTTTTCCTCTTACCCTCTTGGAGGCCAGAATACTCTCTACCTCAAAGATGTCATCAGCGGAAACCGGAGCAGGAGGGGCCCCTGTATTTTTGGAAAAAGAGTTAAAGACAACGGGTTTGAGGAGAGATACGTGGAAGGAGTTGGGGATCCGTAGGGTGGCCGGGAGTTTTAATTTGTAGGCCACAGGGTTAATTTGCCTGAGGACTTCGAAGAGGCCGATGAATCGAGGACCCAACTTGTAGGAGGGTATTTTGAGCCGCACATGTTTGGATGAGAGCCAAACCTTGTCTCCCGGATGGAATTGGGGCGGATCCAGACGTCTCTTATCAGCATATCTCTTCATCCGCTCAGAGGAGAGAAGAAGAGCGGACCTGGTGCTCTCCCAAATAGTAGAAAATTCGCTGACAAGAGACTCCGCAGCAGGGTTGTCCACAGAAACGGAGACAGGAAGTGGAATCCGGGGATGTTGGCCACCAACTATAAAGAACGGGGATTTGGAAGAGGACTCGCTCTCATGGTTGTTATAAGAGAACTCGGCCCACGGTAGAAGATCCACCCAGTCCGAGTGGTGAGCATCCACGAAGTGCCGGAGGTAGCTGGACAAGATCTGATTGATCCGCTCCACTTGACCATTGGACTGAGGGTGGTAAGCGGAGGAGAAATCCAGGGTAATGTCCAGCAGCTTACAAGTGGCTCTCCAGAAACGAGAGGTGAACTGAACCCCACGATCTGACACGATGTGGAGGGGCAGACCATGGCCGGCAGGTAGATGTCGGGGAACTTTGTTACGAGCAAAGGATGAACAGGCCGCGACGAAGTCTACCACGTCCTTACGTAGGGTAGGCCACCAGTAATGCCGGGCAATAAGTTGAAAGGTCTTTTTTTGGCCAGCATGGCCAGCTAGTTTAGAAGAATGTCCCCAGCGAAGAACCCTCTCCCAATCTGGCACAGCTATGAACGTCTTACCGGGTGGAAGACGAGTTAGATCCAAGGGAGCCACATTCATCACCTTGGAGGCGTCGATGATGTGCGTAGGTTCCTCCTCTTGATCGGAGGACAGGAAAGACCGAGACAAGGCATCAGCTTTGACGTTCTTGTCCGCCGGACGGAAATGAAGAGTGAAGTCGAAGCGGGCAAAAAACAACGACCACCGGGCCTGGCGAGGATTGAGCCTCTGAGCATTTTGGAGATATGCCAGGTTTTTGTGATCCGTGTAGATAATTACCGGGTAGAGAGCCCCTTCAAGCAGATAGCGCCACTCTCCTAGTGCCAATTTGATGGCTAGCAATTCCCGGTCTCCAATGGAGTAGTTGCGCTCCGACGAGGAGAAGATTTTGGAGAAGAAGCCGCACGTTACCATTCTCCCGGTAGAAGACTTCTGGGTGAGCACCGCTCCGGCTCCGGAGGAGGAAGCATCAACCTCCAGGTAGAATTGTTTATTACAGTCCGGACGGTGCAGGACGGGAGCAGAGGCGAAGGCTTTCTTTAGGGAAAGGAAGGCCTCCTCGGCTTCAGGCGACCATATCCTGGGGTTAGCCCCCTTACGGGTAAGTGCAGATATGGGAGCAGTCCGAGACGAGAAGTGTGGGATGAAAAGACGATAATAATTAGCGAAGCCCAGGAATCGCTGTATCGCCTTCAAACTTTCAGGACGAGGCCATTTTAGAACGGAAGAGAGCTTCTCGGGATCCATTTGCAGACCTGTTTGGGAGATGACATAGCCCAAGAACGGAAGGGAGGTCTGATCGAAGAGGCACTTCTCGTATTTGGCGTAAAGGTGGTTCTGCCGAAGCCTAAGCAGGACCTGACGAACATCCCTCCGGTGTGTGGGGAGATCCGGAGAGAAGACCAAGATATCGTCCAGGTATACCACTACGCAGGAGTACAGGAGGTCACGGAAGATGTCATTGACTAGTTCCTGAAAGACCGCGGGAGCATTACAGAGACCGAAGGGCATCACAAGGTACTCGTAGTGACCGTCCCGGGTATTGAATGCCGTCTTCCACTCGTCTCCTTGACGGATACGGACCAGATTATACGCTCCTCGAAGATCCAGCTTGGAGAAGATCCTGGCGCCCTTGAGCCGGTCAAACAATTCGGAGATGAGTGGCAGGGGATATTTGTTTTTTACCGTAATGAGATTGAGTCCTCTGTAGTCAATACAGGGACGTAGCGAGCCGTCTTTCTTTTTGACAAAGAAGAATCCGGCTCCAGCCGGGGAGGTAGATTTTCGGATAAATCCCCTAGCCAGATTCTCTTCAATGTACTCAGACATGGCTCAGGTCTCGGCTGCAGATAACGGGTAGATACGCCCACGGGGAGGAGTGGTGCCAGGTACCAGGTCGATCGGGCAATCGTATGGCCTATGGGGCGGCAACGTCTCAGCTTCCTTCTTACCGAAGACGTCCGCATAGGGCCAGTAGGGAGCCGGAAGACCAGGTAAGTTAGCTGGAGTAGGCTGAGGGCGAAGTGGACGGACCGGAACCAGGCAGGTCCTATGGCAGTCAGGACCCCATCGGAGTACTTCACCGGACCGCCAGTTCAATACGGGTTCATGAGTCTGGAGCCAAGGTAGACCTAGCAACAAGGAGTGAGAAAGTCCGGACAGCACATGGAATGAGATCTCCTCAGAGTGCAGCATTCCCACCTGTAGGGTTATAGGTTCGGTGACGAGCAGGATGGTCTCCGAGAGAAGTCTTCCATCCACGGAAGCAACTGACAATGGCTCCGCCAGGGACTTGGTGGGAATATGGTATCTCTCTACCAGAGACTGAGCGATGAGGTTTCCAGCAGCTCCAGAATCCAGATGGGCGAGTTCGAAGAGACAGTTTTCTCCCCAAGCAATAGAGACCGGTAAGGTCAGAGACGGAGAGGACTTACTTTTGTCTAGGACGACCTCTCCGAGTGGTCCTAGACACTGGCGTTTCCCGGCTTTTCCGGGCAGGAACGGATGAAGTGCTTCTTACTGCCACAATAGAAACAGCTTCCCTCGGCTCGGCGAGATTCTTGGCGAGAACCGACCATCTTGGTCTGGTCGACCTGCATAGGCTCAGGAGAGACGGAGGGAGTGACGGGTTGCTGAAAAGTAGGAGCTAGGCGTGGAAACCTCCTCTCACGGGTGACCTCTTTGGCACGCTCCTGGAACCGCAGGTCAATCCGGGTGGCAAGAGCTATCAGGTCATCGAGGGTGGTAGGAATGTCCCGACCGGCAAGTTCATCTTTAATACGGCTGGACAGACCCTCCCAGAAGACTGAAACCAGAGCGTCATTATCCCAGGCCAGCTCCGAGGCAAGGGTACGGAACCGTATGGCATATTGGCCCACGGTGAGGCTTCCCTGACGGAGGCGTAGCAGTGACGATGCGGATGAGGTCTTCCGTCCGGGTTCGTCAAAGACTTTCCGGAAGGCCGTGAGAAAGGCAGGCAAGTTGGACACCAGGGGGTCTCCTCTCTCCCATAGAGGATTTAGCCAGGCCAGAGCCTCTCCGGTGAGATGGGACATGATGAAGGCAATTTTGGCCCGGTCGGAGTTAAACTGGTGGGACAGGAGTTCAAAGTGCAGGGTGCACTGATTTATGAAGCCCCGAGCCTGAGCGGAGTCGCCTCCGAAGCGAGGAGGTGCAGAAAGCCGGGGTCCGGGGTAGGATACCATAGTGTTGGTGGACAGCGGAGCTGTCGGATTGCGAATCATGGCGCTGGCGGAGGTTGCTGGCGGAGCAGTCAGAGTGTCCAGGCGAGAATTGACATTCCGCAGGTGACCCAGGATGGACTCCTGTTGGGACCTCTGGCGGGACAGTTCATGACACAGGTCCGAGAGCGAGGGAGCTTGGGTGCCACCGGGTTCCATGGCCCGAGCAAACTGTAACGGGTCTGGGAGGCGGAACCTCTGAGCTACTATACAAGGGGGCGGTCCTTGTAAGGGAGCGGGTGGCAATCAGGGATGACGGGCAGGCAGTCACAGCAGGTGACCGGGACAGTCTCTGAGTGGACGGGCAGGGAGTTACGGCAAGTGACCGGGGCAGTCTCTGGATGAACGGGCAGGGAGTTACGGCAAGTGACCGGGGCAGTCTCTGGGTAAAGGGTAGGTACGACCTGTGATGGCAGAGCCTCCGGGTAGGCTAGCAGGCAGATGGTAGATGTGTGCTCCCAGGTGAGCAAGCGAGAGTCTCTGGAATGGTAGGTGGTCACAGCACGTGACGGCGAAGCCTCCAGGTAGGCTAGCAGGCAGGTAACAGGTGGGCGCTCCCAGGTGAGCGGGCAGGAGTCTCTGGAAAGGCAGATGGTCACAGCACGTGACGGCGGAGCCTCCAGGTAGGCTAGCAGGCAGGTAACAGGTGTGCGCTCCCAGGTGAGCGGGCAAGCTGGTCCATAGACAGACTGACAGGAGTTGGAAGGCAGACCGTCGGACCTCAGGCTAGCAGGCAGGTGACTGGATATCAGGCAGGACAAAGGCAGCAAGCTGGCAGGAATCTGGCAGGTAACTGGCAGGTAACTGGCAACGGGACCTGAGGGCTGAAGCACAGGTGAGACACAGGTGCAAACAACATTGCTCGGGCACCTCCATTTTGGAGGAGGTGCCCTTTATATGGGAGGTCCTCCGGCAATTGGCCGGGGACTCCTTAGGACGGCGCGCGCGGTCCCTTTAAGAGAGGGGGAGCGCGCGCGCCCTAAGCACACTGCCGGGGAAGGAGCGCGCGCCGGAAGCAGCGGGGAGAGCAGCGCTGGAGGACGCCGCGCCAGGAGCGGGGAGGTGAGAGGGACGGCGTCTCTGCCTAGAACGGGGCAGAGACGCCGATGCTACAAACAATAGATTAAAGGCAGCTCTACCGCACCCCAACAGGGGGAAAGGGACAATCAATGAATATGAATAGCGGTACCAGAGCGCCAATAACAGGGCAAAAATATTAAAAGGACTGATTTATTAATACACACAACGCGTTTCGGTGGACACAGCCACCTTCATCAGGTGTGACAAGCAGCAAACAATTGATCCTTATATACATTTGACTAGGTATGCAATTACTTAAAAGGGGCGGGGCCATATACAGAGTAATACCTCTATATTAACCCCTTGAGTTCATATATGCTCAATAGAGTAAAAAGGATTATTATAAATTAATGCCTAATGAAGCATATAGGGTTCTTATAAAAAGGATTCGCTGTATAAAAACTTGTGAATCCTATAATCATAATACTTAATAGGATATATTGTCATCTACCACCCTATATTTTATATTATTAAAAAAAAAAAATTTGCATACAACATAAAACAATCAGTTTCTATCATTATAATTAGGGAAAAGAAGACGAAGAAAGGAAAGAAAAAAAAATAAAAAATTCCAGATTTTTTTTTTTTTTAATTTTTTCTCTTTTCCTTCTCTCCTCCCTCCTCCCCTCCCTCTCTCCTTTCCCCTCTTCCCTCCTTCTCTCTCTCCTCCCCCCTCCTCCCCCATATAAAAGATATATATAATAAATTTTCTAAAATATAAAAACAATTATTTAAAAAGTTGTCTTCTCTATATTAAGGTTCAAACCTTCAGGAGACAAGGTTCCCATTTTGAAAATCCAATAATTTTCACGTGTAATGAGACGATTTAGTCTATCAGGGTGTGAATCAACTATATGATCAATGATAGTTAGTTTTAGGTTATTAGGATTTTTTTGATGTTCTTTTAAGAAATGATTAGAAACACTATGTAGGGGAAAGCGGTTTCTAATATTTTGGCGATGTTTATTTAATCTGGAGTGCATTTCCTGGATAGTGCGGCCAATGTATTGCAGGCCGCAGGTGCACTGGAGCAGATAGATCACATATGAGGACTGACATGTAAGTCTAAAGCGAATGGGATATATCTCTCCAGTGACCGCAGAGACGAATGTTTTAGCTCCGTTATCAATGGATTGACAGCATAAGCATTTAGGGACGTTACATTTATAACATCCATTAATGCTAATAGGAGCTACATTTAAATGGTTCGGTCTTCTACCAATTGTTGTATTGCTAGGGGCTATATAGTTTCCTAGATTTTTACTCCTCCGATATATGACATGAGGAAATTCCGGTAAATGACCAGTTAATATTGGATCATTACTTAAAATGAACCAGTATTTTTTTAATAAACTGGATAACACTTGCGTAGGTTTACCATAAGTAGTAATCAGATTTAAACTGAAATCGTTGTATGGCTCTTGGCTGGTATTCTTGGATTTCTTGATACACAAGTTCTGTGATAGGGATCTAGTTTTGGAGAAAGCATCCTTTAATAATTTCTGGGGGTATTCCTTTAGCTCTAAAATGTTTTTGTAAAACCTTAGATTCCAGAAAAAAATCCGAATCATGTGTACAATTTTTTCTGACACGCCAATATTGACCGTATGGAATATTTCTAATCCAGCTGGGTAGATGGCCACTGTCAAATTCAAGATAGCTATTTACATCCACTTCCTTAAAGTGGGTAGATGTGGATATTTTACCCGAATTGTCTATATTTATCTGAGGGTCAAGATATTGGATATTACTCTCAGATATGGTAGAGGTAAAGGAAAGACCCCAGTCGTTAGAGTTTAATTCATAAATAAATTTGGCAGCCTCCACAGTATTTCCCCTCCATATGATAGACAGATCATCTATAAAGCGGCGGTACATAACGATGGATTTATCGGCGCCGAGGGATTGCGCGATGTGGATAGACTCGAATGCCCCCATATATAGATTTGCATAACTGGGGGCAAACCTCGTCCCCATCGCTTAGCCCCTTTTTTTTTTTTCTCTTTCCTTTCTTCATCTACTTTTACCTAATTATAATGATAGAAACTGATTGTAATTTTATAACTTTATATTTATACATTGTTTTATGTTGTATGTAAAAATTATTATTATTTTTTTTTATAATATAAAATATAGGGTGGTAGATGACAATATATCCTATTAAGTATTATGATTATAGGATTCACAAGTTTTTATACAGCGAATCCTTTTTATAAGAACCCTATATGCTTCATTAGGCATTAATTTATAACAATCCTTTTTACTCTATTGAGCATATATGAACTCAAGGGGTTAATATAGAGGTATTACTCTGTATCTGGCCCCGCCCCTTTTAAGTAATTGCATACCTAGTCAAATGTATAAAATGATCAATTGTTTGCTGCTTGTCACACCTGATGAAGGTGGCTGTGTCCACCGAAACGCGTTGTGTGTATTAATAAATCAGTCCTTTTAATATTTTTGCCCTGTTATTGGCGCTCTGGTACCGCTATTCATATTCACTGATATAGACCTGATGACACTGTGCGGCCATGCAATCACTGTAATGCCACAACCACCATGGCTGCGGCATTACAATGAGTGGCAGGCAATCCTTGCATGTTGATTTGCGCTCTAAAGAGCGCCAAACATGCAGGGAGGGGACTCGAGCTCCCGCCGAGCAACCCCAGAAATACTCGGCGAGCGCGTAGCATCTCGAGCAGTGAGATGCTCGGGCGAGCACCGAGCAGTAGCGAGCATGCTCACTCATCACTAATCGGCACCCGATACCAAAGATTCAAGATATGCTGGATAGCCTATCAGGAAGTACCTGGTTCTCTGTCCTCGATCAGGGTAAGACATACCATCAAGGGTTTCTTGAAGAGTTCAATAGACCCTTGACAGCATTCATCACACTGTGGGGGTTATATGAGTGGATCCGCATACCATTTGGGCTCAGTTCAACTCCAGCAGAATTCCAGAGGAGCATGGAGACCTGTTTGGAAGGATGGAGGGATGATATCTGCCAGCCGTACTTAGATGACAATGTGGTACACAGCAAAACCTTCCAGGAGCATATTGAACACATGAGGACCGTATTACAGCGGTATCAACAACACGGAGTTAAGCTGACCCCAAAAAAGTGTGAACTGTTGAAAAGGAAAGTCCGATTTCTAGGGAATATTGTGTCCGGAGAAGGATATACCATGGACCCGGTACGGGCCTTAAAAGACAAACGGCTCTCTACTTTCGAGGAGTTGAGGCAGATCTTAGGATTCCTCTCCTAGTATCGTACTTACATTCGGAACTTCTCCAGGATTGCTGCCCCGCTACACCTCCTCTTGGGGGGGGGGGGGGCGACAGAGACAACAACACCCACGGAGAAAAAGAAGAACGCGGGTAGGACCGGGCTTAAAAGAAACAACGCCGTTTCGTCCCAACAGCCCATCCTCTGGACTGCAGATCACCAGGACATATTGGAAGAACTAGTAGACTACCTGGTAAAACCACCTATTTTAGAATATCCTGATTTCAACTTACCATTTGTTCTTCATTGTGACGCTTCTCAAGTTGGACTGGGAGCTGCCCTGTATCAGCATCAAGATAGAAAATTGAGAGTTATCAGTTACGATTCTAGAACGTTGACAGACACCGAGAAGAATTACCATCTACATTCCGGAAAATTGGAGTTCCTGGCATTGAAATGGGCTGTCTGTGTACGATTTAGAGATTATTTCTATTACAGTAAAGAGTTTGAGGTATACACTGACAACAACCATTTGACCTATGTCCTCACTACAGTCAAACTGTATGCAACGGGTCAGAGATGGGTTGCTGAACTAGCTGACTTCAATTTCAGCATCAAGTACAGGCCAGGAAAATGCAATATGGATGCTGATGGATTGTCGAGAATGCCAGAAGAGCCTGAGGAGTTCATGCAAGAATGCTCGGAGGAAGTCAGTCTGGAAGCAATTGAGAGCACTACCCAAGCAGTGCAAGCTTATCAAGAGGCAGACACACCATTCTGGTGTCCGTTGACGGTGGAAACCACCATAAAAGTGAAAGAACAAGATCACCCCCTGTCCATTCAACAACTACCGAAAGGAAAAATCCGTAGAGCACATTGTAAAGATCAGATAATTGGTAGAATACTACTTTATGTGGACCAAAATCGGTTTCCAAGTAAACAAGAGAGAGATAATGAGTCACCAGCAGTATCTGTTTTAGTTAAAGAATGGACGAAGCTCAACCTCAGTGAAGACGGTATCCTGAATCGTAAAGGATGACAAAACTGGCAGTTAGTTCTACCCCAAGTATTCCGTAGGTTGTTCTACAAAGAACTCCATGAAAACATGGGATACCTGGGAGTGGAAAGGACAACCAATTTGATCTGTGAACGTTTCTTCTGGCCATACATGCAGAGAGATATTGAGAGGTACGTGACCAGGGAGTGCGGGCGTCTGAAAGATAAACGTCCCAACACATCAACCCAGGCACCTATGGGCAGCATCCAAACTACGTATCCGTTTGAGATGGTCTCAATAGACTTTCTACATCTTGAGACGTGCAAGGGTGGCTACGAATACATATTGGGTGTGATTGATCATTTCACTCAATTTGCTCAAGCATATGCCACCACCAATAAAGCTGGTCAAACAGCGGCAGAAAAGATCTTCAATTATTTTGCTTTGAGGTTTTGGTTCCCTACGAGGTTACACCACGACCCAGGAAGAGAATTTCAGAACCAGCTCTTTGTCAAGCTAGGAAAGTACTGTAGGATTCAGAAATCCCACACAACACCCTATCAACCAGAGGGTAATGGACAAGTAGAACGTTTTAACCAGACATTATTGTCGATGTTGCGCACTTTAACAGCTGACGAGAAGAAGGACTGGAAGAGTTCTCTGTCAAAAGTGGTACATGCCTATAGCTGTACAAAGAGCGATGCAACGGGTTACTCACCCTTCTTTCTATTGTATGGACGATCGCCAAGACTGCCAATTGACATCATGTTCGACACTCCGGTGTCAGAGTCTTACAGAATGTAACCAGAGTACGTTTGGAAGTAGAAGGAATGGATGGCAGAGGCATGCAACATAGCGTCCAAAGTGGTTACGCAAGGACAGAGCAACAGCAAGGAGTACTATGATCGAAAATGTTATGGAGCAGAATTGGCACCGGGAAGCCGGGGCTAGTCAAGAACGTACATGAAAAAGGTGGTCCAGGAAAACTTCGTTCATACTGGGAAGACAAGGTGTATGTGGTCGTAAAGAGGAAAGCCTATGACAGTCCAGTGTATGAAATCCGATTGGAAAGAGGGGACAAGAAAACCAGAATAGTCCATCGGAATTTATTTCTATCCTGTGATTATCTCCCACCACAACAAGACTTCCCAGAAGCAGACCGACATTAATCAAGATCGACTAAGGGACCACCAAAGACTGAAGCTCCAGAGATGGATAGTGACCTTGAAAGTTCAGATTAGGAAGAGCACACCGTTGTATTTCTCGGACCAGCATGGAGAGGGACGTACCATCCTCAAGAGAGTGAACTAAGTCCCGAGGCTTCAGAATTTGTACCAAGGAGTACATATTAAGTCCAATTCAGATCTGATGATCGAACACTAGTCACTTACAGAGGCAGTTCCAAGATCATCTGAGGAAGTACGAGAAATGAGTGCGGCAGAAGAAACTCCTGTAACCGAAGAACCCGTGGTATCTGAGAAACAACCCACTAGGAGGATGTCGACTCGAGAAGTGAGGAGGCCCATGATGCTGACGTACGAGACACTTGGAGAACCGAGTCAAGTGCCAAGGACTGTCGAATGGAAACAGGTATCGCTGCCTGCGGACCAGGTAAGTGTTAGAATCTATGTTGTTTTTCTTTTCGGCCATCTTTTTGTGGTTTTCTGGCTTTTAGTCTTTTCCACTGGTGCTGGGTGTCTTGGTCACGTGATTTTCTCACTCTTTATTACTCAGCACCTGTCTCCCTTTCCTCGCTGGACATCAGTGTTGTTATGCTTGCGCTCTGGCTAAGTTGCCTTGTTAGTTCTTTGTGCTTAGTACAATTGATATCCTGGGACTTCTTGTTCCACCAGTTTTGTTTTCTTTTATCTTGGTTTCTGCAACTAACTGTTCTTTTAGGAGGTCTCCTGTTTTTGCTTCCAGTCCTTAGATCTTTTAGGGACCCCCTTTCCCGTTCCTTCAGGTCTTCGTTTGAGTTCAGTGCAGGAGTGTTGGTGGGGCTATTCACAAGGAATAGGGCACCCACCCCAGCGTAGGGTTTAAGATGAGTCTCAGTGCAGGGACAGCTTTTCCCTTCTATTCCTTAGTTCTCAGTTGCAGAACACAACAGTATGTCCAGCCCCGTTTAAAAAAAAAGTTTTCTTCCTGGGTTTTCTTCAGTATGAGTACCATCCAGGAGCTGGCTCAACGCTTGCAAGGGTTGACTCTGGAGTTTGCCGGTCTTCAGCAGTACGTGAGCAAATACCCTGCAGAACGCTATGAAGAACCTAAAGGTAGGTTTACCTGAGTGTTTCTCGGGGAAACTACAGGATTTTTTTTCATTTAAAAATGCTTGTTTGTTGTATTTTTGGCTCAGACCTAAATCTTCTGGGAGTGAACTACAGCGTGTAGGGATTATTATGTCTGTATTGCGTAAAGAACCTCAAATCTGGGCGTTTTCCTTGTCTCCTGATGATCATTGTTTGAGGTCTGTGGAGGCATTTTTTGATGCCATGGGTTTGCTGTATGATGATCCTGATCGGGTTACATCAGCTGAGGTAGAGCTCAGTCGTCTCAAACAGGGTTCTCTTAATGCTGAGAGTTATTGCACCCTGTTCAGACGATGGTCTGCAGAGGTCAGGTGGAACGACCCTGCACTCAAGTTTCAGTTTCTGGCAGGCTTGAGTGAAAGGGTTAAAGATTTGCTCATTGCATTCCCTGCACCTGATACTTTCCAAGTTGCCATGCAGTTAGCTACCCGTGTGGATAGGAAGTTGAGGGCCAGACAGAATGAGGAGAAGTTTCCTATTTTGCTGGATTCTGTTTCTCACGATAATCCTGCTGACACTGGGGAACCTATGCAGGTAGGGGCAATGTCATCCCGTTCCAAGGAGAGGGACAGGAGGTTCTGTGAGGGACTTTGCTTGTATTGCAGTAAGGCTAATCATTTTTTAAAGCAATGCGAGGTTCGCTTATGGAAAGAAAAAAAATTGGTCAGTAGAAATAACACTCCCGTTCGCATTTCATTTTTACATTCTGCTGGGTTGTTTTTTCCTGGTAATACCACATGCCAGGGTTGTTCGATTGAGTTTCAGTTAATGGTGGATTGTGGTTCTGCACTTAATTTGATTGATTAACAATATCTTGAAAAGTATAAGTTCGGTTCTGAACCTTTGTCGTCTCCTTTTCCTGTGGTGGCGATTGATAATACTCCCCTGGAGCATGGGACCATTCTTCGAAAGTTCCCTGGGTTTACTATGAATATGGAACATCAGGAGCAGATTAACTTATTTGTACTTGCTAAATTGCCTTCCCCGGTCGTCCTGGGGTTGCCCTGGTTAAAAGTGCATAATCCTTTGCTGGACTGGTCATCTGGTTCCATAAGATCCTGGGGTCAGGGGTGTTATGGTAAGTGTTATAATGTTCACATTGTGGCTGTTGTGAAGGGGGAGTTACCTGAACCTATTCAGGATTTTTGGAGGGTTTTTTCTGAGGTGGAGCCGAAAGCTTTACCACCTCACAGAGATTACGATTGCGCTATTGAGTTCGTCCCTGATGCTAAGCTCACAAAGAGTCGGTTGTTTAATCTGACAATTCCCGAGAGGGAGGCTTTGAAAGAATACCTTCAGACTAGTTTAGCTGCAGGTCACATAAGACCCTCTAAGTCTCCTGTGGCGGTTGGGTTCTTTTTTGTCAAAAAGAAGAATGGGGGTCTGAGGCCATGTCTGGATTTTTGGGAGATTAATAAGATCACTGTGCGCAATCCCTACCGGTTACCACTTATTCCGGATTTGTTTAACCAATTGACCGGAGCTAAATGGTTTTCTAAGATTGACCTTCGTTGGGCATATCATTTGCTGTTGCTGTGGGTGAAGGACAGAGATGAATGGAAGACAGCTTTTAACACCCCGGAACGTCATTTTGAGTGTTGGGTGATGCCTTTTGGACTTACTAATGGTCCTGCATTTTTTAAAAATTTCATCGACATTCTGAGACCCTTGATCGGTAGGAGTGTTATTGTTTATCTGGATGATATTTTGATTTATTCATCTTGAGTCTCATTGGCAGAGAGTCCGCGAAGTTCTTCAGATACTGAGAGATAACACACTCTTTGCTAAATTGGAGAAGTGTCAGTTTGCTGTCCAGAAAATTTGTTTTTTGGGTTACTTTGTCTCTTGTGATGGTTTTGAGATGGACCCGGTGAAAGTTCAGGCTGTGCTAGGGTGGCCGAGACCTGAAGGTTTGAAGTCCGTACAGAGGTTTTTGGGGTTTGCCAATTATTACAGGAAATTCATAAAGAATTTCTCTGTCATCACTAAACCCATTACTGATCTCACCAAGAAGAGTGCTAATACAGTCCAATGGTCCACTGAGGCTATTGAAGCTTTTGAGTATCTCAAGGAGAGGTTCAGCTCTGCTCCTGTTCTTATCCAGACGGATGAGACCAAGCCATTTTTGGTTGAGGTGGATGCCTCATCTATAGGCGTAGAGGCAGTTCTGTCCCAGGAGGGAGAGGATGGGGTGCATCCCTGTGCTTTCTTTTCAAAAAAAATTTCTGAGACAGAGCTCAACTATGATTTGGGGAATCGTGAGTTGTCGGCTATTAAACTCGAGTTCGAGCATTGGCAACATTTTTTGGAGGGG
Organism: Phyllobates terribilis; assembly: GCF_046119375.1. Taxonomy (NCBI): domain Eukaryota; kingdom Metazoa; phylum Chordata; class Amphibia; order Anura; family Dendrobatidae; genus Phyllobates; species Phyllobates terribilis. The sequence goes on from NW_027362762.1 coordinate 105,961,512, forward strand.
GCTCGACTTCCTATACAGGTTTTCACTGATCATAAGAATTTGATATATCTGGACGCAGCTAAACGTTTGAATGCCCGTCAAGCTAGGTGAGCACTGTTTTTTGCCCGGTTCAATTTTTCCGTAACCTTTGTCCTGGGGTCAAAGAATGTTAAGGCTGACGCTTTGTCTCGTAGTTTCTCTCCAGCGGTGAATGCGGGAGAGAGAATAATAACCAAACAACTCAAAATGTACAAAAATACATTTCTCACATTTCCAAAAAAATACATCATTGACCAATATACCTTATCAGTAACTGTCATAAGCTCTATCCATGGAGTCTACCAGTTCATTGATCTGTTGATGATCAACTTTTTGGTCAGCCCCAACCTCAGCCTCCCAGACATTGTTCAAAGAGGTGACTGTTTTCCTTCACCATAAATATCCTATTTAAAAAGGGCCTACAACTTCTATATAGGATTTAGGTCAGGTGAGGAAGGGGTCCTATCATTATTCTTTCATCTTTAAGATTTTTACTAGCAGCCAAGCAGTGGAGATTTTGGTGCTGCGATGGAGCATTGTCCTGCAGAAAAATCATGGTTTTCTTGAAAGATGAATACATTTTCCTATACCACTGCTTAATAATAATAATCTTTTTATTTATATACGCCAACAGCGTACACCCAGCTTCAGAGGATCAATGATGAGAGGGGGGAAGCAGCCGCACGCATGTGCGTGGTAAGTATAGCACTAACGTTTGTAAGTCATATTATCATGCCCACAGGGGCGTGATAACATGCCAAGTGGGCCGACCAGTCTGGGGATACTAATGACTCTTCGACTAGTCAAAGCCCTCATTTACAGTGGGGAAAATAAGTATTTGATACACTGCCGATTTTGCAAGTTTTCCCACCTACGATGAATGGAGAGTCTGTAATTTTTATTGTAGGTACACTTCAACTGTAAGAGACAGAATCTAACAAAAAAATCCACAAAATACCATTGTATCATTTTTACATAATTAATTAGCATTTTATTACATGAAATAAGTATTTGATACAATAGAAAAACAGAACTTAATATCTGGTACAGAAACCTTTGTTTGCAATTACAGAGGTCAGATGTTTCCTGTAGTTCTTGATCAAGTTTGCACACACTGCAGCAGGGATTTCGGCCCACTCCTCCATACAGATCTTCTCCTGATCTTTTAGGTTTCAGCTCCCTCCAAAGATTTTCTATTGGGTTCAGGTCTGGAGACTGGCTAGGCCACTCGAGGACCTTGAAAAGCTTCTTATGGAGCCACTCCTTAGTTGCTCTGGCTTTGTGTTTTGGGTCATTGTCATGCTGGAAGACCCAACCATGACCCATCTTCAATGCTCTTACTGAGGGAAGGAGGTTGTTGGCCAAAACCTTGCGATACATAACCCCATCCATCCTCAATACAGTGCAGTCGTCCTGTCCCTTTTGCAGGAAATCACCCCAAAAGTATGATGTTTCCCCCATCACAGGGGCGTAATATTATGCCAAGAAGGCCCTCATTAACATATCATAAATGGACTTTAGAAATACTTTTTCTAAAGCTCTGTTTATGTGTGTAATGTAATACAGGTACTGTTAGGCAGGTGTTTACATATGCAGACACAACTGCTGGTGGTTCTGGGGGCACGGGGGACCTAACAGGTTCCCTTTAATTAATTCATTTTTGTTATTATACTTTTGAGATACATATGAACAGAATGTGTCACATTTTATAGTAAGTATTGTCTTTTTTGTTATTTTTGAAGATATTTTGGAAATTGGCAAGACTTTCATATTTTTCCACTCTCAATTCCGCCTTGGAAAGCCCATAATTTGAGACCTGTAAAGTTATTTAGCAAAAATAAGTGCCAAAATTAATGCCTCACCCATCAGCTCAATAGTGGCTGTCACACTGCAGACAAGTTTCATATGCTGGCGAATATTCCAAATTATCATGGGGGCAGTGGATGGCAAACATATGAAGATACAGAAACCAGCACACACCAGAGATCCTGTTTGATAATTAAAAAAATATATATTTTACAATATCAGGCAAAATTCAACTGTTCACACAGATTTTCCAGGGAAATTCGATTCACAGAGAGGTTATTTATTCTCTGCAAATTTAATATCCCTTATTTTGTTCTGGGGTCTTTCCATTCTCACATTGGCTGAGTTTATATACTTGAAAAAACATAAATAAGGTATTCAGAGATACTGCTCTACTGAACCATAGGTGTAACAGATAAAAGCTGCAGTTTGTTCCACATAACAAACTGGACTGTACTCACCTTTCCCAGGTCCACCGGTGAGTCTCCTCCACTGATCTGTTGTGTAGGTTTGGCTGCAGCACTGATGTAACATCAACAGTGTGGCAGCCAATCAGGGAGCTCAGCGGCTCTGAATCGTGATGGACTGAAGGACCTGCGCTGACGTCATAGTCATGTGACGGGTCACGCGACGCTGATGTCGGCAGGTCCTTCAGTGTACCGCTGCCGGCAGCCAGGACGGAGGGAAACAAGACACCGGGGGCCATGAGAGGGTAAGTATATATATATATATATATATATTTTTTTTACCATTCTTTCGTCACGCTATATAAATCCATGCCGTTTGCATGGATTTATATAGTGTGACCAAGTTGACAAGCACTTTCCAAGTGATGCTAAAATCACTTGGAAAGCGCTTGTCAACCCGCATGCGGAAATGCAAGTGAAGAACGCTTCACTTCCGCATGTCCCTGGCAGGAAAACGCATGTACAATCCAGCATGCCATCCTTCAGAGACACTGCGGAGAGCAGGCAATATCTCTGAAGGATGGCATGCTGGATGGCAGCGCTCTGCTACCATCCAGCCTGCCATCTCAATGCCGTCCCAGCGTGGGAGAATTCTCCTGCTTAAGCGGTGACGTCATTTGCCGACACCGCATGCACAGGAGAATTCTCCCATACTGTCAGTGACGTGCATGAGGTGAGCGGAGTTCATTGGACATGAACTCGGCTCATCTGGATGCCGTCACAGCCTGACACTGAGGAGCTTCACTGAGGAGCTTCTCAGTGTCTGCGGCATGGCAAGCTGGATGGCAGCGTTCTGCAGCAATCCAGCCTGTCATGTCAATGTAGCAGAGCTGAAGCCGTCCTGGAAACCATGGAAAGGTAAGGATGAGGTTGGTTTATTATTTTACTTTTATTGCAGGAGATTGTTGGCTTCAGCTGGAATGGGCGATACAGTAAGTAGAGTTTAATTTAGAACATTAAAGAATTGTGTCTTTATTTCAATTAACCCCTTAACCCCCGAGGGTGGTTTGCACGTTAATGACCAGGCCAATTTTTACAATTCTGACCACTGTCACTTTATGAGGTAATTACTCTGGAACGCTTCAACGGATCCCCCTGATTCTGAGAAAGTTTTTTCGTGACATATTGTACTTCATGACTGTGGTAACATTTCTTCGATATCACTTGCGTTTATTTGTGAAAAAAATGGAAATTTGGTGAAAATTTTGAAAATTTTGCAATTTTCAAAATTTGAATTTTTATGCCCTTAAATCAGAGAGATATGTCACACAAAAGAGTTAATAAATAACATTTCCCACATGTCTACTTTACATCAGCACAATTTTGGAACCAAAATGTATTTTTGTTAGGGAGCTATAAGGGTTAAAATTTGACCAGCGATTTCTCATTTTTCCAGCAAAATTTACAAAACCATTTTTTTAGGGACCACATCACATTTGAAGTCACTTTGAGAGGTCTTTATGACAGAAAATACCCAAAAGTGACACCATTCTAAAAACTGCACCCCTCAAGGTGCTCAAAACCACATTCAATAAGTTTATTAACCCTTCAGGTGCTTCACAGGAATTTTTGGAATGTGGAAGAAAAAAATGAACATTTAACTTTTTTCACAAAAATGTTACTTTAGACCCAATTTTTTTTATTTTCACAGGGGTAACAAGAAAAAATGGACCCCAAAATTTGTTGAGCAATTTCCCCTGGGCACGCAGATACCCCATATGTGGGGAAAAACACTGTTTGGGCGCACGGCAGTGCTCGGAAGGGAAGGAGCGCCATTTGACTTTTTGATTGTAAAATTTGCTTGAATAATTAGCGGACACCATGTTGCGTTTGGAGAGCCCCTGTGTGCCCAAACATTGGAGCTCCCCCACAAGTGACCCCATTTTGGAAACTAGACCTCCCAAGGCACCTATCTAGATGCATAGTGAGCACTTGGAACCCCCAGGTGCTTCACAAATTGATTCGTAAAAATGAAAAAGTGAAAAAAAAAACACTTTCTCATTTTTATGAATCAATTTGTGAAGCACCTGGGGGTTCCAAGTGCTCACTATGCATCTAGATAGGTGCCTTGGGGGTCTAGTTTCCAAAATTGGGTCACTTGTGGGGGAGCTCTAATGTTTGGGCACACAGGGGCTCTCCAAACGCAACATGGTGTCCGCTAACAATTTGAGCCGACAATTTGTTAGCGGACACCATGTTGCATTTGGAGAGTCCCTGTGTGCCCAAACATTGGAGCTCCCCCACAAGTGACCTCATTTTGGAACCTAGACCCCCCAAGGCACCTATCTAGATGCATAGTGAGCACTTGGAACCCCCAGGTGCTTCACAAATTGATTCGTAAAAATGAAAAAGTGAAAAAAAAACCACTTTTTCATTTTTATGAATCAATTTGTGAAGCACCTGGGGGTTCCAAGTGCTCACTATGCATCCAGATAGGTGCCTTGGGGGGTCTAGTTTCCAAAATGGGGTCACTTGTGGGGGAGCTCCAATGTTTGGGCACACAGGGGCTCTCCAAACGCAACATGGCGTCCGCTAACAATTTGAGCCGATTTTCCATTCAATTTGTTAGCGGACACCATGTCGCGTTTGGAGAGCCCCTGATGTGCCTAAACAGTAGAGCTCCCCCACAAGTGACCGCATTTTGGAAACTATACCCCTCAAGGATTTTATTAAGGTGTATAGTGAACATTTTGAACCCAGAGGTACGACACAGAATTTGATAACATTAGGTCATCATATTGAATAAGTTGTCATTAGTCTTGAGCGCAAGTGCTCGCTACTTGAGTTTGCATCGGGTACTCAGGTATGCACCATGTACTGCGTGTGCTCGAGTGACATGCTCGAGTCCCCGCCCGGATGTTTCACGGTTATTAGACACCCAAAAAAAAACATGCGGGGATCGCTCGTGCATGGCAGGCAATCCCCGCAAAGTTTTTTGGGCCATGAAGCATATGGGGCGGAGACTCGAGCATGTCACTCAAATACCCACGATACTCAATGCATACCAGAACACCCGATGCAAACTCAAGTAGCGAGCACTTGCGCTCAACACTAGTCACCATATCGTCATCTTTTTTTCTTACTTTTGAAAAAAATCACAACCCCATCACAACCCCAACCCCAGCCCTAACCCTAACACAACCCTAACCGTAGCACAACCCTAACCGTAGCACAACCCTAACCGTAGTACAACCCTAACAGTAGCACAACCCTAACCCTAGCACAACCCTAACCCTAGCACAACCCTAACCTGAGAGTTTATTTTATACGCCGTTCCTCATGCGGTATAAGCGATTAGACGACCTTATTCTTCGGGTCGGTAAGACTACAGCGATACCAGAATCATATGGGGTTTTTATGACTGACAGCTGCCACACACTAAAAGACGCATTTTTTGTAAAATCTAGTTTTCGCATCGCCATATTTTGAGAGCTATAATTTTTCCAGATTTTGGCAGACAGTCATTTGACGGCTTGTTTTTTGGGGGATGAGTTGTCGTTGTTATTGGTGCTATTTTCAGGCACGTGACATTTTTCGATCGCTTTCTATTCCGATTTTTGGGAGGCAGAATAAACAAAAACCAACAATTCAGGAATTGTTTTTTTTTTTTTTTTTTTATTCTGTTCCGCGTGTGGTAAAATTGATAAGGCAGCTTTATTCTTCGGGTCAGTACATTTACAGCGGTACCACATTTATATTGTATTTCTATGTTTTGCACTTTTACATAATAATAAAAGCAATTTTATAGAAAAAATTATTTTTTAGCATAGCTTTATTCTGAGAGCTATAACTTTTTTATTTTTTGGCTGATGGAGCTGTATGTTTTTTTGCGGGACGAGATGACGTTTTCAGCGGTACCATTTTTATTTATATTTGTCTTTTTGATCGCGTGTTAGTCCATTTTTTGTTTGGCGGTATCGTGATAAAGCATTGTTTTTTGCTTCGTTTTTTATTTTTTATTTTTAGCGTGTTCACTGAAGGGGTTAACTAGTGGGACAGTTTTATAGGTCAGGTTGTTCTGGATGCGGCGATACCAAATATGTGTACTTTTATTGTTTTTTTTCGTTTTTATAATAATATTTATTGATGGGTACATTATATTTTTATTTTTGGTGGATTTTTTTTTTTTTTTAAAATATTTTTACAATTTTTTTTTATTTTTTTTCACTTTCTGATAGTTTTAATACTTTATTACTTTGTCCCACTGTGGGACTTTCACTTTTTTTTCTCTGATCGCCTGCATGGCACAGGAATGCAGCACCATCCCTGTGTCATGCAGGTTGTCAGCGCTGGACAGGGAGAAGATTGTTTGGAGATGCACTGCGCATGTCCAAAAACTCTTCCTGCTGTCTGGTGACCCGGATGTTTTCATGACGACATCGGGTCATCACGGCAACATCCTGGAAGCCACGGCAGTCAGAGCTGGAAGCCGGAAGAGGAGGTGAGTATCTGCGATCACCTCCCCTTGCCACCGCAATGCTGCAATCGACTTCGATCGCAGCATCGCGGGAGTTAATGTGTTGGGAGCGGTGCAGGACCGCTCCCTGCACATAGTACCGGGTGTCAGCTGTGACAATCAGCTGACACCCGGCGGCGATCGTGCCCGCACAGCCTGTGTGCGCGCGCGATCGCGATGACGTACTAATACGGGTCTGGCTCTTAAGTCCCAGGGCACAGACGCGTATTAGTACGTCAAATGTTGTTAAGGGGTTAAAGGATTTTATTCTGGTTGTTTGTGTTTTTTTTAACTTTCACTATGGGGTTAGTAATGGGGGTGTCTTATAGACGCCTCTCCATTACTAACCTGGGCTTGATGTCAGCTGGCATTATAAGCCCCAACCCTATTACCCCACTGCCACCGCTACAGGGCAGTGGGAAGAGCGAGGCTAAGTGCCAGAATTGGCGCATCCTGTGGATGCGCCATTTCTGGGGCGGCTGACGGCTGGTGTTTCTAGCCTGGGAGGGGGCCAATATTCATGGCACCCTTCCTGGGCTATTAATATCAGCCCCCAGCTGTCTGCCTAGCCTTAGCTAGCTATTAAAATAGGGGGGACCCCACGTCATTTTTTGGGGGGGGTCCCCCATTTTAATAGCTAGTAAAGGCTAGGTATTCAGCTGGGGGCTGATATTAGTAGCCTGGGAAGCTCCATGGGTATTACCCCCTTCCCAGGCTTCAAACATCTGCTCAAGCCGTCTGCTTAACCTCCGCTAGAGACTAAAATTACGGAAACCCCACGCCAATTTTTTTTTTAATAAATCCTTTATTTTAACCAACACTGTCACTGTACTTCATATATATGTGACTGACATGTTTCTATCTATCTAATCTATGTGTGATGCTTTATTCTTTCTGTTCTAAATTGTCGGGTACCGGTGTATGCGGCTGATGAATTGCCGGCCTGCTTTTTTAAAGAGACGGGTGAATGAAAATCAGAGGGCACTAGTGTGTTCCAAGTGTTTTTCATGCACCCTCCTATATACCCTGCCTGCCTGTCTGCCTATATATTCTGCCTGCCTGACATTTAATTCAGCACTGTTCCCATCGATTTGGGCAATTTTTGACCTTCTGCAGACCGCCGGGGGGAGCCGCCTGAAAAATGCTCGAGTTTCCCATAGACTTACATTGGGCTCGATGCTTGGGTCGAGCACTCGAGTATTCCAATGTGCTCGACCCGAGCTTCGAGCACCCGAGCATTTTAGTGCTCGCTCATCACTAGTAACCACTAGTGTTGAGCATTCCGATACTGAAATATCGGGTATCGGCCGATATTCGCGGTATCGGAATTCCGATACTTAATTCCGATACTTTTACAATATCGGATACCGGAATCAGAAGTTCCCATAATGCCTGCGCTCTGCAGTGTTTCTGAAGGATGACAAGCTGGATGGCAGCGCTCAGCTGCGATCCAGCTTGTCATCAGAATGCCATCCCAGCTTGAAAGAATTCTCCTGATTGTTTAAAAGCCGGCGGGCGGTAAAAAGCCGCCGGCTTTTAAACAATCACACAGCCCCATACTGCTTCCCCGCAGCCTCCCACCCCGATCCTCCGCTCCCCCCATCCTGATCGTAAGTTAGGACCGGGCAGGGGAGCACAGCACCAAGGAGCGGGGAGCACAGCACCAAGGAGCGGGGAGCGAAGGACCCGAGCGGGGAAGCCGGCAGTGAAAAGACTTCACCGCCGGCTTTCCCGTTCTGTGCTGCGCTTTCCCGCCGGTTATTTCAAATGAACAGCTGAGGTATCAGGTGATGCCGATCAGCTGTTCATTTGAAGTAGCCGCGGTGCCCTCAGAGGGTTCATGTGAGTTCATGCTTGACTGCATTGCATGAACTCACAAGAACTTTCCCACGGCCGCACAGGTCAGCCACACCTCCCAGACCATCAGCCCGTCATGATTAGTGTGTGCGCGGTGTCTGTGCGATGTCTGCGGGTGTGTGCGGGCTGTCTGTGCGATGTCTGTGGGTGTGTGCGCGGTGTGCGCGGTGTCTGTGCGATGTCTGCGAGTGTGTGCGGGTGAGCGCGGTGTCTGTGCGATGTCTACGGGTGTGTGCGTGCAGGCAGACATAGGCCGATGTGACACTACTACTCCCATCGGCCTATGTCTGTCCCCCGTCCACTCGTGCCAGCAGGATCAGCTCGATGGGAGCAGTAGTTCCCATCAGCCTGATCCTGCTATTTAAACTGCTCCATGTGCTATTTTTGCCCCTATACATGTTTTTTTTGGTCCTCAATAAATTTTAAATACATGTCATTGGTGGCCAGTGGTTACCTACAATAAATTAGTTTATACATTACCTGTCCCCGCCGATAGCCACCTAAAATAAAGTAAAAAATAAAAACTACACCTATACTCACCTAGACACCTAATTCCCCGAAGCCATCGATCTCCTGTAATAAAATGTAACATAATAAACCACAACATTATCCTTACCCCTCCGTAGTAGTCCACGAGTGTCCCACGAAGATCTCCAGTTTAGAGCAGCCACATAGAATGTGACCGCTCTGAACCGCTGCCGCCGCTAGAATGATGGGGCCGTAAAGCAGCCCCGTCATCGCATAAGTGGGTTCGCCGGAGTTAAGGCAGCGCCAGGTCCAGCAGGCAGGAACGGGCTGCCCCCAACCACCAGCTGCCTATTTGTACCTGGCCGGACACAACAATATAGGGAAGCCCTTTTTTTTTTTAATTATTTCATGAATTTCATGAAATAATTAAAAAAAAAAATACGTGGAGCTTCGCCCTATTTTTTTGTCCAGCCAGGTACAACTAGGCAGCTGGGGGCTGGAATCCGCAGCGCAGGGAGGCTCAAGCTTTCTGCCCCCCCCCCCCCCCGCTGCAAATTGCAGTCCGCAGCCACCCCGGAAAACGGCGCGTTCATAGAAGCGCCATCTTCTGGCGCTGTACCCAACTCATCCAGGCCCTGGTGCGGTGGCTCACTGGGTAATAAAGGGGTTAGGGCCAGCTTGGTATTATCAGCTGGCCCTAAGCCCGAAATTCATGGGGTCACGCCAATATTAGACATGACCGCCATGAATTTCTAGTAAAGTATTTAAAAAAGCACAACACCCAGAATAAAGTCCTTTAATTGAAATAAACACACAATTCTTTATTGTTGTAAATTAAACCATACTTACCGTCACGCCCATTCCAGCTGAAGCCAACGATCTCCTGCAATAAAAGAAAAATAATAAACCAACCTCATCCTTACCTTTCCATGGTTCCCAGGACAGTTTCAGCTCTGCTACATCGAGATGACAGGCTGGACCGCTGCAGAACGCTGCCATCCAGCCTGTCATCCCGCGGACACTTAGAAGCGCAGGCATGCTTGCGCTCCTCAGTGTCAGGCTGTGACGGCATCCAGATGAGCCGAGTCTCTCACGCTCACCGCATGCGCAGGAGAATTCTCCCACGCTGTCAGTGACGTGCATGAGGTGAGCTGAGTTCATTGTCGGCTCATCTGGATGCCGTCACAGCCAGACACTGAGGAGCGCAAGCAAGCCTGCGATTCTCAGTGTCCGCGGGATGACAGGCTGGATGGCAGCGTTCTGCTGCGGTCCAGCCTGTCATCTCGATGTAGCAGAGCTGAAGCTGTCCTGGGAACCATGGGAAGGTAAGGATGATGTTGCTTTATTATTTTTCTTTTATTGCAGGAGATCGTTGGCTTCAGCTGGAATGGGCGTGATGGTAAGTATGGTTTAATTTAGAACAATAAAGAATTGTGTGTTTATTTCAATTAAAGGACTTTATTCTGGGTGTTTGTGTTTTTTTCTAACTTTGACTATGGGGTTAGTAATGGGGGTGTCTTATAGACGCCTCTCCATTACTAACCTGGGCTTGATGTCAGCTGGCATTATAAGCTGACATCAACCCCAACCCTATTACCGCACTGCCACCGCTACAGGGCAGTGGGAAGAGCAAGGCTAAGTGCCAGAATTGGCGCATCCTATGGATGCGCCATTTCTGGGGCGGCTGACGGCTGGTGTTTCTAGCCTGGGAGGGGGCCAATATTCATGGCACCCTTCCTGGGCTATTAATATCAGCCCCCAGCTGTCTACCTAGCCTTTGCTAGCTATTAAAATAGGGGGGACCCCACGTCGTTTTTTGGGGGGGTCCTCCATTTTAATAGCTAGTAAAGGCTAGGTATTCAGCTGGGGGCTGATATTAGTAGCCTGGGGAGCTCCGTGGGTATTACCCTCTTCCCAGGCTTCAAACATCTGCCCCAGCCGTCTGCTTAACCTCCGCTAGAGACTAAAATTACGGGGAACCCCACGCCAATTTTTTTTTAATAAATCCTTTATTTTAACACTAAATAACAAGTACAGTAATCAACACTGTCACTGTACTTCATATATATGTGACTGACATGTTTCTATCTATCTAATCTATGTGTGATTCTCTATTCTTTCTATTCTAAATTGTCGGGTACAGATGCTGAATTGCCGGCCAGCTTTTTTAAAGAGACGGTGCATGAAAACACTATTATTTTTTTTAATAAATCCTTTACACTAAATGACAAGCACAGTAAGCAACACTGTCACTGTACTTATTATATATGTGACTGACATGTTTCTATCTATCTAATCTATGTGTGATTCTCTATTCTTTCTATTCTAAATTGTCGCGTACAGATGCTGAATTGCCGGCTGGCTTTTTTAAAGAGACGGTGCATGAAAACACTAATATTTTTTTTAATAAATCCTTTACACTAAATGACAAGTACAGTAAGCAACACTGTCACTGTACTTCATTTATATGTGACTGACATGTTTCTATCTATCTAATCTATGTGTGAAGCTCTATTCTTTCTGTTCTAAATTGTCGGGTACCGGTGTATGCCGCTGCTGAATTGCCGGCTTTTCATGTTTCACTGTGAGCACTGTTCCCATCGATTTGGTCAACCACCTCCCCCAATACATTCTACATTATTGTTAGTTGTTTTCCTTCATGTAGAATTAACCTACAAGGAAAGAAAGGGTTTATTTTCATTCCGATATTTGTGTCCCATTGACTTGCCTTGGTTTCCGGTATCGGAATCGGCGATATCCGATACTTTTTGGGTATCGGCCCGATCCAATCCGATCCGATATTTCCTGATATCGGAAGGTATCGCTCAATACTAGTAACCACCCTTCCACGTCTCGAGATGTAGAAAGTCTATAGATACCATCTCAAAGGGATACGTAATTTGGATGTTGTCCATAGGTGCTCGGGTTGATGTGTTGGGACGTTTATCTTTCAGACACCCACACTCCGTGGTCACGTGTCTCTCAATATCTCTCTGCATGTACGGCCAGAAGAAACGTTCACGGATCAAGTTGGTTGTCCTTTTCACTCCCAGGTGTCCCATGTTTTCATGGAGTTCTTTGAAGACCAACCTACGGAATACTCTGGGTAGTACTAATTGCCAGTTTTGTCCTCCTTTACGATACAGGATACCATCTTCACTGAGGTAGAGCTTCGTCCATTCTTTAACCGGTTCCCGACCGCCCACTGTAGATAAACGTTGGCGTTTGCCGGGCTCTGTGCAGCGCCGACGTTTAAAAATGGTGGGTGGTCTCGCAGTGCTCAGGACCCCCAGGGTCCTGCAAGCACTGCGATTCCGGTGCAGAGCGTTAGCTCTGACAGGGTACATCATCGGGACCTGATTAGATCAGGTCCCAGTGATGTTAACCCTTTGCTGTCTTCTATATGCTGCGATCTATAGTGATTGCGGCATATAGGAGACAGCAAGAGGAGAGGGGGTCGTCTTACTTACCTCCGAAGACCTCCGTTTCCTTCCAGGACCTGGGGTTGCTATGGCAGCTGGAGGTCACATGACCGCCTCCAGCTCTGCCATATATGGTGTCCTTCCTGTCTGGCTTCAGCCTGTATGTAGCTGATTCCAGACAGGAGACTGAAACAGTCAGTGAAGATCTCATGTAATGTAATATATGTCTATTACATTACATGAGATCAGTGATCAGAAAAATAAAAATTAATGTCCCATACAGGGACTAAGTAAAAATGTAAAAAAAAAGTAAAAAAAAGTTTTTAAACTATTAAAAAAAAAATCACAAAATAAATAAAAATAAATAAATAAAATAATAAACCAATAAATCCGCATATTATTACAAAACCAAAAAAAGTACACATATTTGGTATCGCCGCGTCCGAAACAACCCGAGCTATAAAACTGTCACACTAATTAACTCCTTCTGTGCACACCGTAATAAAAATAAATAAAAAACGGAGCAAAAAAATATGCTTTTTCATCATATCGCCAAACAAAAAGTGGAAAAAAATGCGATCAAAAAGCAGAATAGAAATAAAAATGGTACCACTGAAAACTTCATCTTGTTCCGCAAAAAAAAAGCCGCCATACAGCTCCATCAGCCGAAAAATAAAAAAGTTATAGCGCTCAGAATAAAGCAATGCAAAAAAAATATATTTTTTTCTATAAACAAAACATAAAAAAAATACAGTAAGTGTAGTATCGCTGTAAACGTACTGACCCGAAGAATAACGCTGCCTGATCACTTTTACCACACGCAGAACGGCATAAAAAAAAACTCAAAAAACAATTCCTGAAGTGTTTGTTTTTGTTAACTTTACCTCCCAAAAAACGGAATAGAAAGCGATCAAAAAATGTCATGTACCCAAAAATGGTTCCAATAAAAATGTCAACTCGTCCCGCAAAAAACAAGCCGTCACATGACTCTATCGGCCGAAATATGGAAAAATTATAGCTCTCAAAATATGGTGATGCAAAAACTAGATTTTGCAAAAAAAGCGTATTTTAGTGTGTGACAGCTGCCAAACATAAAAACCCGATATAAATCTGGTATCTCTGTAATCGCACCGACCCGAAGAATAAAGTAATCTAATCAGTTATATCACACTAGGAACGGCATAAAAAATAAATTAAACAAATATTATTCACCTGCTACTGATTTGTTTATTATGTCTCCCAAAGATCGCAGTAAGGCTCTGCTCACATTTATCCTGCGCTCTGCGCTGAGCACTTACACCAGAGTTTCCGTGTAAATCTCTGAAATACGTGATTCAGCCAGAACCCATGATGGAAGATTTCCTGTAATGAGGCAGATATAGGCCACTGTGGACGCCGTCTAGCCTGGGATCCCACGGTGTCATTTGTTTTAGGCGTGCATAAAAGTGCGGTTGGCCACAGTTTTGTGCACTTCTGAAAAAAAGGACACCACTAAAAAGAGGCCAGACGGAGTCCAGAGTAACTCTGCTGCCTCATTATAGTGAATGGATCCTGGAGGGGTTTCATCTGAATTACATCACTTGGATATTTAGATGGAAACCCCGATGTAAGTGCTCAGCCTAGAACGCCGGATAAATGTTACGTAAAATGTTCCCAATAAAAGCTTCAACTCAGTCCTCAAAAAAAGCTAGTCCCCACTCAGGTCCATCATCTGTTAAAAATATAAGGGACTTCCAAGTTACTGGTAGCAGAAAGGCTCTGGAAAAGCAAAATGGTCCTTGCCCCCCAAAAGAAATTCAGAAAATTTTGTGCTCCCAAATCCAAATGCCTATTCTACAATAATTTGTTCTCCAATTGTCAAATAGCACTCCGTCCCCCCCAGATCTCGCCATATGGCTGAGCGGTACGATACAGCCACATATGGGGTATTGCCACTTTTAGAAGTAATTGAGTGACACATTTCGGCACCATTTTTACCCATTGCCCTGTGTGAAAATGAAAAATCTGAGGGTAAAACATTTTTTTGTGGTAAAAATATAATTATGCTTTTTTCACTGCCCAATGGTATAAATTTAAAAATTAAAAAATGCTCACTACTTCCCTAGATGAATTCCTTGAGAGGTGTAGTTTACAAAATGGGGTCACTTGTGGGGGTTTCTGCTGTTTCGGCATGTCAGCGACTCTTCAAATGTGACATGGTGTCTGCTGCCTATCCCAGCCAACATAGCGCTTCTTTCTCTTCCGAACCCTGCTGTACACCAAAGCAGTGGTTTTCCCCCACATATGGGGTATCGGTGTACTCAGGAGAAATTGTACAACAAATTTCATGGTGCAATTTATCCTGTTACCCTTATGATAATGCAAAATTAGGGAATGAAAAACATTTGTTATGGGAAAAATGTGAAAATTTTATTTTTACGGCTCAATATTATAAACTTCTGTGAAGCAGCTGGGGGTGCAAGGTGCTCACCACACATCTAGATAAGTTCCCTAAGGGGTATAGTTTCCAAAATGGTGGCACTTGTGGGGGGTTACCACTGTTTAGGCACATTAGGGGCTCCCCAAATGTGACATGGCGTCCGCTAATTATTCAAACAAATTTTACATTCAAAAAGTCAAATGGCGCTCCTTCCCTTTCAAACCCTGCCATGTGCCCAAACAGTAATTTGCCTCCACATATGGGGTATCGGCGTGTTCAGGAGAAATTGCACAACAAATTTCATGGTGCAATTTATCCTGTTACCCTTATGATAATACAAAATTAGGGAATGAAAAACATTTTTTGAGGGAAAAATGTGAAAATTTTATTTTTACGGCTCAATATTATAAACTTCTGTGAAGCACCTTGGGGTTCAAGGTGCTCACCACACATCTAGATAAGTTCCCTAAGGGGTCTAGTTTCCAAAATGGTGTCACTTGTGGGGGGTTTCCACTGTTTAGGCACATCAGGAGCTCTCCAAACGCAACATAGCGTCTGCTAATTATTCAGACAAATTTTACATTCAAAAAGTCAAATGGCGTTCCTTCCCTTTCAAACCCTGCCATGTGCCCAAACAGTAATTTGCCTCCACATATGGGGTATCAGCGTGTTCAGGAGAAATTGCATGACAAATTTCATGGTGCAATTTATCCTATTACCCTTATGATAATGCAAAATTAAGGGATGAAAAACGGTTTTGTGGGAAAAATGTGAAAATTTTATTTTTACAGCTCAATATTATAAACTTCTGTGAAGCACCTTGGGGTTCAAGGTGCTCACCACACATCTAGATAAGTTCCCTAAGGGGTCTAGTTTCCAAAATGGTGTCACTTGTGGGGGGTTTCCACTGTTTAGGCACATCAGGAGCTCTCCAAACGCAACATAGCGTCTGCTAATTATTCAGACAAATTTTACATTCAAAAAGTCTAATGGCGCTCCTTCCCTTCCGAACCCTGCCGTGCGCCCAAACAGTGGTTTTCCCTCACATATGGGGTATCAGCACGCTCAAGAGAAATTGCACAAAAAAATTTGGGGTCCATTTTTTCATGTTACCCCTGTAAAAATAAAAAAAATTGGGTCTAAAGTAACATTTTTGTGAAAAAAGTTAAATGTTAATTTTTTTCTTCCACATTCCAAAAATTCCTGTGAAGCACCTGAAGGGTTAATAAACTTCTTGAATGTGGTTTTGAGCACCTTGAGGGGTGCAGTTTTTAGAATGGTGTCACTTTTGGGTATTTTCTGTCATAAAGACCCCTCAAAGTGACTTCAAATATGATGTGGTCCCTAAAAAAATGTTTTTGTAAATTTTGCTGGAAAAATGAGAAATCGCTGGTCAACTTTTAACCCTTATAGCTCCCTAACAAAAAAAAATTTTGGTTCCAAAATTGTGCTGATGTAAAGTAGACATGTGGGAAATGTTATTTATTAACTATTTTGTGTGACATATCTCTCTGATTTAAGGGCATGAAAATTCAAAGTTTGAAAATTGCAAAATTTTCAAAATTTTCGCCAAATTTCCGATTTTTTTACAAATAAACACAAGTTATATCGAAGAAATTTTACCACTATCATGAAGTACAATATGTCACGAAAAAACATTCTCAGAATCAGGGGAATACGTAGAAGCGTTCCAGAGTAATTACTTCATAAACTGGCAGTGGTCAGAATTGAAAAAATTGGCCCGGTCACGAAGGCAAAAACAGGCTCTGGCGCGAAGTGGTTAATTAAAACAGATACTGCTGGTGACTCATTGTCTTTCTCTCGTTTACTTGGAAACCGATTTTGGTCCACATAAAGTAGTATTCTTCCAGTTATCCGATCTTCCCGTTGTGCTCTACGGATTTTCCCTTTTGGTAGTTGTTCAATAGACTGGGGGTGATCTTGTTTTTTTGCTTTTATGGTGGTTTCCACCGTTAATGGACACCACAATGGTGTGTCTTCCTCCTGATAAGCTTGTACTGTTTGGGTAGTGCTCTCAATTGCTTCCAGACTGACTTACTCTGAGCATTCTTGCATGAACTCCTCAGGCTCTAGTGGCATTCTTGACAATCCGTCAGCATCCGCATTGCCTTTTCCTGGCCTGTACTTGATGCTGAAATTGAAGTCAGCTAGTTCAGCGACCCACCTCTGACCCGTTGCATTCAGTTTGGCTGTAGTAAGGACATAGGTCAAAGGGTTGTTGTCAGTGTATACCTCAAACTCTTTGCTGTAGTAGAGATGATCTCTAAATCATTCACAGATAGCCCATTTCAGTGCCAGGAACTCCAATTTTCCGGAATGTAGATGGTAATTCTTCTCGGCATCTGTCAATGTTCTAGAACCGTAACCGATGACTCTCAGTTTTCCATCTTGATGCTGATACAGGACAGCTCCCAGTCCAACTTGAGAAGCGTCACAATGAAGAACAAATGATAAATTGAAATCAGGATATCCCAAGATGGGTGGCTTTACCAGGTAGTCTACTAGTTCTTCCAATACCTCCTGGTGGTCTGCTGTCCAGAGAATGGGCTGTTGGGACGAAACAGCGTTGTTTCTTTTAAGCCCGGTCCTACCTGTGTTCTTCTTTTTCTCCGTGGGTGTTGTCATCTCTGTCGTCCCCCCCAAGAGGAGGTATAGTGGGGTGGCAATCCTGGAGAAGTTCCGAATGTAAGTACGATACTAGGAGAGGAATGCTAATATCTGCCTCAACTCCCCGACGGTAGAGGGCCGCTTGTCTTTTAAGACCAGTACCGGAGCGATTTCTGCTGCGTCCATGGTATATCCTTCTCCGGACACAATTTTCCCTAGAAATCAGACTTGCCTTTTGAACAGTTCTCACTTCTTTGGGGTCAATTTAACTCTGTGTTGTTGATACCGCTGTAATACGGTCCTCAACATGCTCCCGGAATGTTTTGCTGGGTTCCACATTCTCATCCAAGTACGGCGGGTAGATAGCGTCCCTCAATCCTTCTTAACATGTCTCCATGCTCCTTTGGAATACTGCTTGAGCTGAACTGAGCTCAAACGGAATGTGGATCCACTCATATAATCCCCACGTTGTGATGAATGCTGTCAAGGGTCTACTGGACTCTTCGACAAACCCTTGGTGGTATGCCTTACCCTGATCGAGGACAGAGAACTAGATACTTCCTGATAGGCTATCCAGCATATCTTGGATCTTTGGTATTGGGTGCCGATCAGGTACTGACTTTCGGTTTAGTTCCCGGTAATCACAGCAGAGTCTCAACGTACCGTCCTTCTTCCTAACACAAACAATAGGAGAGGAATAAGACGACTTCGACTTTTGGACCCAACCTCTGTTGATTAGATCTTGTAAATACTCTTTCACTTCACGGTGTAATGATTTTGGCACAGACATGTAACTTCTGGTTACTGGGGTCTTGTCTTTCAAATTGATTTTCAATTGCAATGACGGGATACAGCCAATATCAGAGTCATCTTTAGAGAATGCATGAAACTCTTCTCTCAGCATCTGTTTTGCTATCGCTATATCTTCAGCACACAAGTGTTCCAGGGATACTGGGGGATCCCAGGACCCTTAGGTGGGTCGTGCAATTTCCTCCCCTGGGCAACTCCTGTTCCTTGGTGGGGAGACTGAATTCACGGTAGATCCCTGGGCGGGTCTCACACTGGCTGGATATACCGTTTTAACGGTTTCAATGTGACCTAACACAGTCTTTGGATCCAGTCTAATTTCGTGTTTCGTAGTATTCATCACCGGTACTGTCACTCGAACAAACCCACCAGTAGGAATTGTAAGCACAGTCTAACCTTGAACTAAGCCTTCTGGAAGTTCTGAGGGGTCTTTTGGCATGAACATTCTTTTCTGGACTTTTCTTCCCTGGTCTACCCGGACTCCACACTTCACCACCACCATTTTGTTTGCAGGGATGATGGTTGGGCGCCAACCTACCTTGACTTCTTTTAGGTCCATTGTATTCTGTGCTTTCTTTACTCTATGAATCACATTTTCCGCCACTGCGCTAGGTATGGCAAGTGATGTGGAAATTGCATCCACCACCAGCTCAATGGTGTTGCTGTTCTTCGTGGCCCTCAGTTGGAAAGTCACTTCCACCCAGCCTATGTAAGGGATTTCGGTCTAGTTGACAACTTTGCCGTGGAGTTCCACTGGTCCTAAGAGTTCTTTTAGTGACCGAAGGCAGGTATGTGGCAGGTAGCGCCTTCTCCATTCTTCATTTAAAAGCTCGCTTGGGCTCCTGTGTCCCACAGTGCTTTTACCAGGAGTCCATCTAGCTGGCACTGTATAAAGCACCTTTCACCGATTCGGCTGTTGAGGCTATCTTTACTGATGGAGCAATCCTCCTCCCAGGAGTACATCGTTTGACCTCCGCACTGGGCATTAAGTAACTGATGCCCCTGTCTCTCTTGTAACTGTTGAAGATGGGAACATACTTGGGGATAGTACTGACGCAGCCATTTTACCTCATGCGCCGTTCTGGGGTTTGGTGAGATTTGAATTTTCTTCTGTGCCTCCTCCGTGTCGCGGTTACCAGCGCCCCGCACTGGGCATTAAGTAACTGATGCCCCTGTCTCTCTTGCAACTGTTGTAGACGGGAACACACTTGGGGATAGTACTGACGCAGCCATTTTACCTCATGCGCCGTTCTGGGGTTTGGTGAGATTTGAATTTTCTTCTGAGCCTCCTCTGTGTCGCTGTTACCAGCGCCCCGCACTGGCAACCTCCTGTCTTTTAACCCAAACGACCGTGACCATTGGCATTCCTTGGCATAATGTCCTTCCTCACCACATCTTAGTCAGCGGACACCCACCGCACTCTGATTTGATGAACGGCACGCTTCACAAGCCGGGTATCTTCTGTTTTGGAACCCACTCCTGGGTCTGAGGGATACAGGTTCTGGCCTGGAACAAATCAACTTTTTCACCTCAATCAACTCGGCTCGCAGTTCTCCTATTACTTCCTCCCAGTCAGCGCAGGCGGTTCTCTCTTTTGTTGGTGATTTAAGGTTCCCTCTTGGAGGTGGCACTGGAGGGGGGTCTCCATGATGATCTTCAGACTGGCAAGTGGGGGTCTCCAACTTCAGCTGACTCATTTTGGTGATTTTAGGAGCAGAGCCTTTCTTTAACTTCTGTTCGCTCTCTGACTCAGCTGTTTCAGCTGCAACTTGATGTCTTTGCTGATTAACCCGGTTCCCAATGATCTCAAGAACTTATTCTGGACTAGTCCAGCATCAAACTTCTCTTCCGCTTCTACATCTCTGGATGCAAACAACAGTCTATCCTTCAGTTCAATTGCTCTGAACAAGAAACTTTGGGGTGATTCATTATTTTTCTGTTAGAGGTTAATGAGTCGGTGGAGCAATTCTGAAGTACTCTCTTCTTTATAGTGCCCTTTTAAAATTATCTTCAGCTGTTGCAAGGTCAGTTGACTCTTCATTTCTAGCATACTATGGAGGTTCAGTCCTGGGCTGATCGCTTTCATCACCCCCTCAACGACCTCATCTGGCTGGTAGCCTTTCTGTAAGCCTGCATGGATCTGGTGCAAAAAGTTCATATAAGACAGTCTCTCTTTCTGTTCACACTCTCCAATCTGTCCCAGGATCTTGAATTCTTTCCTTACGGTAATTTGTAGTATCAGAAAGGACTCTCTTACTGATTTATCTAACCCAAGCAGGTTAAAGGTCCTGTCTGAGTCTCTCACCCGTTCAGAGGTTTTGGTTGATTCCTGCAGGGCTGTTGTTAGGGCTTTGAATTGTTCTTTCAATTCCTGTAGTTCAGTTTGTGGATGGAGATTCCCGCTTTTGGTAATTGGTGCCGGCTCTCCATCTGTTATGATCTGCAACATGAACTAAGGAAAGATAGGGGAAAGCTGTCCATACAGTAAGACTAAGCTGAATCCCTATGATGTAGCGGGCTGCCTGTTCCTAGTGAACAGACCCGCCTTAGTCCTCGGCTAGTCTGAACGAAGACCTATAGAATAAAGGGAGGGGCCCCTAAAAGAACTAAGGACTGGGACAAAAATGGGACACCTCCTAAACAGAAGATGTTGTAGAACACAAAAGACAAACTGAAAAAAATGTACTAGAGGTCCAAGAGGACCAAGCAAACTGACAGAGATAGGCACCGAAGCACCAGGCTAGCAAAACAGTCAAACAACACTGAAGTACAGCAAAGCCAGAAGGGCGGAGCTGGAATATAAAGGCAGATGGTCACGTGACCGCAAAACACAAGATAGAAAAAACTAACAGGAGGGTTCTAACACCATCCTCCAACTTCAACCTGGTTAGAAACTGTGTTAGTTCCTGGAGGAATGTCCCCATGATGTCTTCAGCTTCTTTCTCCCCCAAATCATCTATTTTTGCATTAATGGCAGCTAACAGTTGCCTGCGGCTGTGTGCTTTAGAAATCTCTTCTTCTGACATCTTTATATGTTCTGCTACTGTTCTCAATTATTCACAGGTTAACTGAAGAAGCAGCTCACTAATTCTGTCTATTTGTATTTCCACATCCATTGCTGCTAGTGAGTTTTCTTTAGGGCTGGTCCCCTTTAACTGGTGTAGCAGAGTTGAGTTGAGGTGCTGTGCTGCTGTGTTTTTAAAGACACTTTTCCTCTTCTCCCTCTACACGCTAATTCCCGCTCAGGACTCCGTGTACGGGCCACCAATGTTACACGCACGGTGCTAGGTTCAGATAGGGGCGAGACAGGTTACATGAATTCTTTGGAATCCTGGGGCAATCTTTACTCAGGGCTGACGCGCCCCCTGGGACATATTCCTTTTTGAGGGGAATACCCGGCACCGGATCAGATGGGGGTTTGTAGTCTCCGAGCGGCTGTGACCCGGTCCCGTGCCCAGGGCGTCAAGCTAAGTGTTATGTGGCAGCTTTACAGATGTTACTAAAGTTCTTTTGTGTCGACTACGCCACCCGTTGTGATGCGGTCACTGTGGCCGCCGCTGCAGCAGGGTCCGCTGAGGCTGATGGTGGGTGCGCAGCTTGGTGAGATAACCCCCAACGGGAGGGGTATAGCCTCAGAGGGGACAGGCGCAGAGGATGGGGGTTGTGGTGGTGCGATGCAGCCGGCAATGAAGACAGACTCGGGTTGTGCAGTTAAGGGTGTTTACTTACTGCTGATGTTGTACTGGTCACTCCAGCTGCTAGTGACCACCCGAGCCGTGCTGCGTCCACCAGGTCCTGGATCCGGCCAACCCCCAAACAAGTCCAGAGCGTGGCCCTGAGCTCTCCCTCTGTCCTTTCTTCAGCCGTCCCCACCAGTGATTCACCTAGGTCCAGCTCCCTCGGGCCTTCTTTTGGGACACCCTTGGCCCTGGGTTCCCTGACCCTTCATGTGGTGTGCCTTCGGGGTGAATGTGGTGGGTGACCGTGACAGACACTGCCCACGGTCTCCGGTCTCTGGCTGGGGAATGTCTTTGCCCCCACCAGCTTGGGTTCCGGTACCCTCTTGCTGACTCCTCACCCGGTGCTCTAATTTGGGTTCTTGGGTCCCTTCAGTCTTCCTCCTCTGGGTCTTTCTCTGCTCCACTCTCTCTCTCTCCAGGGCTGCTGTTTCCTTCTCTCTCCTCTCCAACTGACTTGTTCTCAGCGTCTGACCCTGATCTAAGTTGGTGCCCTCCTTATATATCCCTCTATGTGTGAGCTCAGGTGACCAGCACCCAATGAGCTCCTATCACTACCCAGACTGCTCCCCCTATCTGCCCCTACACTACATGGGATGTACCACCCCCCTCCCACTCCAGCCAGGAACAGGCTCGGTTGTACCTGCACATTTCTAAGTGGGAGTACCGTCGGCCTGCTCCTCTGGAATGGGATGTATGTAGTGCATGCAGTCTATCTGAGCTCAGTTCCACACTCCTTCCTTACCCGGGAGTGGAATATCATACCTCTGGGTTGAGGTGCAATACCCCTGTAGCAGCCGAATCCTCAGGGTGCTACATTCCCCCCTGGTAAATCACAGCACGTCCTCGGGCTGTAAGACATAAAACACCAAAACATACAAAATTTTTATATGAACATATAAAACATATCAACATTATATATATATAAAACTTTTTATATAAACATTCTCGTAGACTTCTCTTGTCTCTGGTTCCTCCTCCGGACACTGTGCAACGTGTGTCCGGGAAAAGTGCGACAGTCTCTTAGAAAAACTGGTTTTCTATAAAACCGGTAGGGGGCGCTTTAGGAAGCGCAACTATATACAGGGAAAGTTGAAAGTTGGCCGCTCTCAGTCCTCGGCCAGGTAGAGGGTAGGGAATGGCTGCTCACAGTCCTCAGCCTGTAGGATGAAGGGGTTAACGGGTAAACAGTTCCCTGGTCCCAACGGGGACTATTTTAGCAGCAACAGTTTCAGTTTCTATATACCCCGATTGGGTAATTATTTACAGCTCCTGCTCTGCCGCACTCAACGGCGTCTTCCTCCTGCTCTTTCTTGATATGATGTTTCTTCAGACCCGTCCGGGTCCTCTGACTCCTCCTCCCCGTACCGCAACTCCTCCTCCGTCAAGCGGTGTACGTGGAGGGTGTAAGGTCCTTTGGCACACTTGTGCCGGGTGAAAGTGACTTCGTCTCCGACGTAGAGGTCACGGCCTTTGTGACCTTCCGGCAGGTGGGACTCGACGTCTCTGCGGGTCACAAAAACGTCACCGCGGTTGTTACGGTCCCGAATAAAGCCCCACCCATGCTGCGGGTTGAACTTTATCACTGTCCCGATGGTGCGGGGACAATGCGCTGCACGGGGGTTCCTCCTAGTCCGGCTCTTCTGCTCCGCGCTCTGGATTTGGGCCTGTTGTTCTCTGACCCGCCTCTCCTCCCGTTCTCTCTTAAACTCTGCCAGCTGTTGACGGCAACACTCTGTACGTTCAGCTGCGGCTGCCCGAGTTTCTCCGGTGAACCCCATCAAATCTTCTCCCGTGGGGTCCCACACGAATTGGGCTTCTGCTAGAGGAGGCGAGACCCGAGCCACGGGCTTCGGAGCCGGGATTAGGGGCTCACACAAGGGCCCTAGTCTTTGCTGCCGCTCCAGCTCAGGGTACCCTTCGGGCCTGATGAAGGGCCGCCCGTCCGGCCATGTGAGCTGGCCGAAGAGGTCCTCCCCCAGGTGTGGCACCCTAGGTATTGCGGGCGCGGGCGCGGTGGTGGTGGCGCCCGGGTTGCCCAGGCCTTGCGGCCAGGCCTGGGGCACCTGGAAGGTGAAGGGCACCGTTAGGACGGCGGCGCCCTGGGCTACCTGGCCTTGCGGCCAGGCCGGAGGCTCCGCGGAGGTAGGGGGCGCTGTTGGTGGTGCGGCGCCCGGGGGTACTAGGCCTTGCGACCAGGCTGGTGGTAATTCCTGCTTTGTCACGCTCCGGGTCGGGGCGCGTGACGTCACAGGGGTCGCTGCAGCGGCTTCCGGTCGGGGCCTAGTCCATGGCGGTGACCTGGCGGCTACGGGCACAGCAGGGGGACTTTCGGGCTCTGCGACGGGGAGCTGGGGCAGGTAAGCGGTGTCACGGCTTGGGGTATAGGCGTCCCCTTTACCTGCCTCCACGCGTTCGGCTCCCTCCTCGGCGCCGTCTCCGGCCTTGGGTCCTCCTGCGCCATCCTCAGAGGCGGTCTGCTTCCTCTTCCAGGGTAGCGTGCTCCGTTGACTGGTCTCTGCTTGCTGGGTCATCTCCCGGCCCCACTCCGCCAGTATCTCGCGCTGTACCCGGGCCATCCTCCTTGCGAGGCCCTCCAGGGCAGTTTGTGCACACTCCCGGTCTCGGGGGAGCTGCGCTAGGATCTCCGCTAGACCTAGCGGGGTTGTGGACTCTAGCAGGCTCCTGACCATCGGGTCGGTGCTGCTCTGCTCGGCTTCCGGCAGGCTCCTGGCCAGCGGGCCGGTGCTGCTCTGCCCTCCTTCCTCGGTCTCTAGCAGACTCCTGGCCAGCGGGCCGGTGCTGTTCTGCTTTCTTTCCATCTCCGGGTGAGCTTCTCCGCTACTCCTTGTTAGACCTCTTGCCTCCGGGTGCGCTCGCTCCAGACTGCTCCAAGCGACACCCATCTTTTCTCTTCTCTTTCGTCTCCTCCCACTTCGAGGGCGGTCCCGGGGCAACTCGGTGACTGTCAGCTCCAGGGGGAGTTCTTTCACGCTGACAGACACCTCCAGCATCACAGTCTCTGTTGGTGGGGGCGGTTTCCATTTTTGGCGCCATTTTCTGTCCTGGCCCACGATGGGAGGTGGCCTCTTGCCCTCCTTTGGCACGCCCATAATGGCGTCCGCTGCTCTTCCAAGGCGGGAAATCTGCGGTTTTGGCGGGAAGCGTCGCCCAGTGGCGGGAAACTCTGCAGATGGCGGGAACAAGTTGGAAATGGCGGACAATCGGCGGGAAACGACTGGTGATGGAGTCCGATGGCGTGGACCCCCCGGAACCGGCGGGAGACTTCTTTCTGAGGTAAACTTGCACTTTTCTTCAGGCACGCAGTACCCGGGTGTTGCGGGCACGTAATCCTGCCGACTACGCCAAAGTTGACGCGCCCCCTGGGACATATTCCTTTTTGAGGGGAATACCCGGCACCGGATCAGATGGGGGTTTGTAGTCTCCGAGCGGCTGTGACCCGGTCCCGTGCCCAGGGCGTCAAGCTAAGTGTTATGTGGCAGCTTTACAGATGTTACTAAAGTTCTTTTGTGTCGACTACGCCACCCGTTGTGATGCGGTCACTGTGGCCGCCGCTGCAGCAGGGTCCGCTGAGGCTGATGGTGGGTGCGCAGCTTGGTGAGATAACCCCCAACGGGAGGGGTATAGCCTCAGAGGGGACAGGCGCAGAGGATGGGGGTTGTGGTGGTGCGATGCAGCCGGCAATGAAGACAGACTCGGGTTGTGCAGTTAAGGGTGTTTACTTACTGCTGATGTTGTACTGGTCACTCCAGCTGCTAGTGACCACCCGAGCCGTGCTGCGTCCACCAGGTCCTGGATCCGGCCAACCCCCAAACAAGTCCAGAGCGTGGCCCTGAGCTCTCCCTCTGTCCTTTCTTCAGCCGTCCCCACCAGTGATTCACCTAGGTCCAGCTCCCTCGGGCCTTCTTTTGGGACACCCTTGGCCCTGGGTTCCCTGACCCTTCATGTGGTGTGCCTTCGGGGTGAATGTGGTGGGTGACCGTGACAGACACTGCCCACGGTCTCCGGTCTCTGGCTGGGGAATGTCTTTGCCCCCACCAGCTTGGGTTCCGGTACCCTCTTGCTGACTCCTCACCCGGTGCTCTAATTTGGGTTCTTGGGTCCCTTCAGTCTTCCTCCTCTGGGTCTTTCTCTGCTCCACTCTCTCTCTCTCCAGGGCTGCTGTTTCCTTCTCTCTCCTCTCCAACTGACTTGTTCTCAGCGTCTGACCCTGATCTAAGTTGGTGCCCTCCTTATATATCCCTCTATGTGTGAGCTCAGGTGACCAGCACCCAATGAGCTCCTATCACTACCCAGACTGCTCCCCCTATCTGCCCCTACACTACATGGGATGTACCACCCCCCTCCCACTCCAGCCAGGAACAGGCTCGGTTGTACCTGCACATTTCTAAGTGGGAGTACCGTCGGCCTGCTCCTCTGGAATGGGATGTATGTAGTGCATGCAGTCTATCTGAGCTCAGTTCCACACTCCTTCCTTACCCGGGAGTGGAATATCACACCTCTGGGTTGAGGTGCAATACCCCTGTAGCAGCCGAATCCTCAGGGTGCTACAGGGCGACCACAGACCATGTGCTGCAGCTTCTCTCAGGCACACAGGGGTATCGACCCTCAGGCACAGACACGTAGGCATTTTCACTTGCTGAATAGACACACTTGACAAGAGTCCTTATAAACAGTAGAACAGTAGCATTTAATAAGAAGCCACCCAGCCAGTGCAAGTTAAGTCTTATGAGCAACAGGCTGCAGTGACAAACAGTACAGTTTCCTTAGCAGCACAGCAGTTCACAGTCTTCCCAATAGCACAGGACAGCACAGTTCTAATGCAAAGGCACATTAATGAACACTGCATTCTTTACAGCACAGTGAGATGGAGGTGGGGGAGGGTTTGCTGAGGGAGATGATCCCTGTGACTCCATTTCTTACAGTCTTTATCTTTCTGCTTGATAATACTCTGCACATCTTTTTTTATGGATGAAGCGAGTGCTGGTCTCTTCCTGGACTTTTTACAGAAGTACATTGCACACATCACATACAGTGTAAGTACAGGGCACATGTTGCAAAAACTCAGCACACACTTAAGAGAAAAGGAGTGAACACATCAAACAAGTACTGTGCACATGTCATACAAGCACAGCATACACATCACACAAGCACAAATCACACATGCACACATCAAACAAGTGCAGCACACTCGTCACAAGCACAGTGCATAAATCACACACCAAACAACGCATACATCAAGCAAGTGCTATGCATACATCACAAAACAGCGCACGTCACACAAGCGAATTGATTTTATCTTTATTGAAATAAAGCTTTGTTAATGGATGAAGCGAGTGCTGGTCTCTTACTGGACTTTCTGCTTTGAGCTTTTTGACCGTGCACTAAACAGGTGAACAAGTGTGAGTGGCATGCTGCCACTTAAAAAAAAAAAATATGGGTTTCAGGGTATTTTTTCAATATATTTTTACACTGATTTTGCTTTGCCAAAAATGCTGCTGTTAGAGGTTTCTTTAACCCCCTCAACGACATAACATTCAGGGTACGTCATACGCCGTCTCCCTGCCCCTGATGTGGGCTCGCAAGCCAAGCCTACATCTTTGCCGGCAGATGATGGCTGATTAAATCAGCCATCATCTTACTCAAACTCCGCGGGTGGAGCTGAGTTAACATGTCAGATGGCGCTGTCAATCTGTGGCATTGTTGTAGACAGTACGTTCATGTCCCCTAACAAATAGAGTGAAAATTTAAAAAATATGTTTTAAAAATATTAACAAAGGTTCAAATCACCCCCATTTTCCCCAATTAAAAATGAAGAATAAAAAAAATGAAAAAATACACATATTTGATATTTCTGCATTTATAAAAGTCTGATGTATCAAAATATTAAATCAATTAATTTGATTGGTAAACGACATAATGAGAAAAAAAATCAAAACTCCAGAACTGCGTTTTTTCGGTTGCCACAATAAAAACTAATTTAATAAGAGGTGATCGAAACTTTGTATCAACTCCAAAATGATATCATTAAAAACATTGGCTCTGGGCGCAAAAAAAAAAAAACTCACAATGCTCCATATCCCAAAAATTGAAAACATTGCGGCTCTCGGAAAATGGAATCACAAACAATTTTTTTTTACGAATTTCTGATTTTTTTTTACCACTAAAATAAAACAAAACCTATGCATGTTTAGTATCTCTATAATTGTACGGACCTGGAAAATGATATTCCCAGATCATTTTTACCGTAAAATTAATTTTGGAAATTTGAAAAAAAAACAATTGCAGATTTTTATTCCTGTTTCACACACAGTACATTACATGATAAAATTGATGGCGTCATTCAAAAGTATAGCTTGTCCAGCAAAAACAAGCCCTCACACGGCTATGTCGATGGAAAAATAAAAAAGTTATGGCTCTTGGAATAAGGGGATGAAAAAAACAAAAGAGCAAAAACTAAAAACTGCTCGGTCCTTAAGGAGTTAAATTGGTTTTCCAGGTTTAAATATTTTAATAACAAATACATATACTCATTCAGTGCTAATCCTTCACAGTTTCCCAAGGGTTTTTTGACAGTGTGTACATGGTAAATGACCTATAACTAGGCTCAGCGGTCTTGTGCTGTCTACGTTGCCGTGAATGTTGATTCCCGGAGCTGGCAGCAGTGATTATGTGTGTGGCGCTCATGGCGTTACCATTGTAACCTGTCAACAAAGATGGAAGGAGAAATGGAGAGCCAGCACAGAAGAAGGGTGAGTATTGTGTTTGGTATTTTCTACATCTTGAAGCTTATTGGCAAAAAAAATTATCCATGGATCACCCTCTATCTGTTTTTTTTTTTATTTGTTCTGTTGTGATTGTTAACTAGTCTGGCGCAAGTGTATTTGATGTAGCTCTACTCTTTTTTTTTAAAGTTCATATTGGTAATTCTAAAACATTGCATTTCTTTTTAATTCAAGAATGTTTAAAATAACTCACTCTCCCTTTTGAACACTCTTTGTAAGAAATTGCTAAATTCTAGCGTAATTGTATGGTCATCTGTCGGATGGAGCAGAACCACTACATGCCATTAACTACTTGTGCACAAATCCGAATGTACCCATCTCTCATAGAGCGCCTGCTCTTTCACTCTTTATTCACTTCTTGTGGGTGAAAGTTACACATTCTGTTTTTGGATACTTGACTGGTTGAAATATAGTACAGTGATGCGCTATTTACGCCATTCCGGGAGAAAAAAAATGATGGCCAAAAGCAAGTGCTAGGCTTTCCCAGTAAAGATAGTAGTCTGCCTGAATGGGTACTGAAAAATGTATCTAATTTTTCCTGACTCTGTTGTGACAGGCCTTCAAATGATGGAAACAATTCAAAATATATATATCATTCCAATGTTTTCTATTTACACCAACATTGGCATGCCTTTGATCCTCTTTGTGCCAAAGTAATGGAAGAGCGTCAGCGAAGAGAATCAGTTTCTCGCTGGAAAATTCATTGGGAACTTCATCATCAGGCTGATTTATTATCTGGCGAATATTCCTTTGACCCTGTTGAAAGATAAATATTTAAATGTTTGTCCATCTGTGATGGGGGGGAATAAAAAAAATAAATATATATAAAAAATTGGAAAAGTAATAACTGATTCTTCATTTAGAGTTTGTGACACAGTCCGACTTGTGATGCAATGAATGAGCGTTTGATTTCTTTGCTTTTTCTGGAGCAGTCTAAAATAAAATGATTGAAAGTCGATTTTTAACCCCTTCCCACAACAGCCAATTTCAGTTTTCATTTTTGTTTTTTCCTCCCCTTCTTCCAAGAGCCATAACTTTTTATTTTTTTGTCCATATACCCATATGGGGGTTTGTGTTTTCCAGGATGAATTGTACTTTTGAATGCACCATTCACTTTATCATGTGAAGCACTGGAAAGTGGAAAAAAAAATCCAAGTGCATCAAAATTGCAAAAAATAGTGCAATTCCACAAATGTTTTTTTTAATTTACCATCTTCACTATACAGTAAAACTGCCCTGGCAATATGATATTCCAGGTCAGTATGATTACACACAGCATAGCCAGAACAATAAACAGAATTTTTTAAAAAATTCCAAAGTCAAATTAGAAAACAGCAAAAAGGCAATGGTACTCACCAGCAAAGATGTCAAGAAAAATGCACACCAGAATGCAGCCGGCCCCCTTTTTGGAAGAAGAAGGTAACACAGGTGCAGAATGCTGATGAACAATCACTCTCATCCCCTCTCACTGGAGGAGAGACTGCCTCCAGTGAGGTTTTTTTTTGCCTTGCTCTGGATCAACATGTTAGGCTATGAGTTGAACTAGATGGACTTAGTCTTCCTTCAACCTTAAAAACTATGTTACTATGTTACTACTATATTACTCACCTGTCTGATGAGAAGATAATCCATATCTGTCCCACGAAGAACTCCAGCTCTCCTACATCTGGGTAGTTTGCTTAGCGGTGGCATGATGCGACCGCTCAGCAAGCCAGGCGGAAAACACTGATACAGGAGCGAGAGCAGCGTGTAGCGCCGACGTGAGAAAGGTTACTGGAGTTCATAGCTGATGAACCCCCATCACTTCACTGACGTCACCGCTGGCTCTGTGAGAAAGTTCTCACGCCGCTAGCGCTGACATCAATGAGGTGAACGGAGTTCATTGGCTATGAACTCCGCTCACCTTATTCATGTCACCGCGAGGCACTGATGCTGTGCTATCACGCGCAGATCAGTGTCTTTTCTGGATGCCAGGCTGAATGGTTGCATCATGCCACCGTTCAGCAAGGCATCTAAATGTAGCAGAGTTGAACTCGTCACGGGACAAATGGATTATCGCCGGATGGGTGAGGAATATTGAGTTTTATTATTTAGCATTTTTAAATAATAAATGGGTAAAAGAGGGGAGGTTGTTTATTTCAAATAATGGACTCTGTGTTTTTTTTTTTCAAATAAAGCAAACTAAAAAAATTCAAAGACAAAAAGTGCAAATAGGGTCTTATCTGGTAAACAGGTGGTGTGAACTGTTAAAAGTACGCTCACCTGATAGGGTTGTGCCAGTCACAATTCCTATAGAGTCATATGAGGGCTGCTACAGGACCACCAAGAAGATCTGTTGCAGTAAATGTGAAATATGGTGGTTTCAAAATCCGCGCTGCCCAATAGTTCAAATATGCGATAACGCACGAAAGTGAAGCATGAATGCAGTTTATTATGTCAACGCGTTTCAAGGTTTCAAACCTCTTCATTAGGACCAAACCGCAATGATATTTTTCAAACAAAGGACTTTACTCTGTGTGTTTATTAAATTTGACTATGTGGTTAGTAATGGGGGTGTCTTATAGGCGCCTCTCCATTACAAACCCCTGGGCTTGATGTCAGCGGCCATAAATCAGCTGACATCAACCCCAATACTATTACCCCACTTGCCACCGCACCAGGGCAAGTGGGAAGAGCGGTGGCTAAGCGCCAGAATTGGTGCATCTAATTGATGCGCCACTTTTGGGGCATCTGAGGGTTGATATTCTTAGTCTGGGAGGGGGCCAATATACATGGGGCCTTCCTAGCCTATTATTATCAGCCCCCAGCTGTCTGCCTAGCCTTGAATGGTTATTAAAAATAGTGGGGACCCCACATTATTTTTTTTTGTGGAGTCCACCCTTATTAAAAACAAGTAAAGGCTAAGTAGACAGCTGTGAGCTGATATTAATAGCATGGGAAGATCCATGTTAATTACCCCCTTCCCACATTATAAACATCAGCTCCCAGCTGTTGGTTTTCCCTCAGCTGGTTAATGAAAATTATGGGGACCCCATGCCGTTTTTTTCATTAATTAATTTATTTATTTATTACTTAAATACATGTACAGTAAGCTACACACACAAAGCTCTAATTATATATCTCACTCACATATTTCTATCTATCGATCTACCTATCTGTCTGTCTGTCTAGCTACAGTATCTATTTATGTATTGAAGAATAATTACTTTGAAAACCATCTTTAACCCCTTCCCAACATGTGTCATACATATACTACTCTGCGGGAGCTGCATTTCCGCAAAGAGCAGTATATATATGGCACAGTGATCGCGTGGGCTCACACTGAGCGTCGCCGCGATCGAGTGCACCAATTGCAGATGTTTAACCCCTGTGATGCAACTGTCAATAGTTACAGCGACATCATGAGGCATCGCAGAGGGAGTGAGCTCCCTCTATGCTCCCATCAGCACAACGCAATGTGATCGCCTTGTGCTGATGGTCTCCATAAGGACCCCGAGTCCCAAGATGGCTGCGGAGTCCTTCAGGGAAGGTGGCCTGTAACCGCCTGCTCAAAGCAGGAGCTGAATTGCCTCCTCCCTGCCTCTCGCTTGATCTGATGCTCTGCAGTGCAGAAGCACTGCAGAGTATCAAATTGCTGATCTGACAGTGTAAAGATGATGTCCCATCCTGGGACAATGTGAAAAAGTAAAAAAAAAAGTTAATTAAAATTGTAAAAAAAATATAAAAACAAAAACAAAATAAAGAACAAAACAAAAATGAAAAAATATTGATCCAATATATACATTTATTTATGTAAAACAAAAATAAACAAAACAAATGCACATATTTGGTATCACCGCATCCGGAATGACCCAATCTATAAAACTGTCCTACCAGTTAAGCCCTTCAGTGAACGCTGTAAAAAAAAAAAAAAAAAGAGGCAAAAAACGAGGCAAAAAACGATGCTTTATCATTATATCGCTGAACAAAAAGTACAATAAAACGCGATAAAATATAAGAATGTAAATAAAAATGGTATCTCTGAAAACATCATCTTGTTCCACAAAAAACAAGCCGCCATGTAGCTCTGTCTAAACAAAAAAGTTATAGCTCGCAGAATAAAGCGATGCAAAAATAATTATTTTTTCGATAAAATAGTTTTTATTGCGTAAAAGCCCCAAAACATAAAAAATATATAAATGTGTTATCACTGCAATTGTACTGACCCGAAGAATAAAGCTGTCTTATCAATTTTACCACACGCAAAATGGCATAAAAAAAATACAAGAATTGCTTGTGTTCGTTCATTCTGTCTCCCCAAAATCAGAATGGAAAGCGATCAAAAAATGTCATGTGCCCGAAAATTGTACCAATAAAAACGTCAACTTGTCCCACAAAAAACTGTTGGCTGAAATATGGGAACATTATAGCTCTCAAAATATGGCAATGCAAAAACTAGTTTTCGCAAAAAAAAAGCGTCTTTTAGTGTGTGACAGCTCCAAACATAAAAACAGGTTATAAATGTTTTTTGGCGCCATCAAGTTGCAAAATCTGGGACTAGGGTATTTGGGCTTTTGTGACTTAATAAGACATAACAAAAGTGCTGAGGCCAACTGCTGTGAGACAAATTTACCATAATGTATGGAAAAAAACTGACACATTGATGCTGAAAATTTTTAAGCCAGTTTTGTTTGTGTACACTTTGTCTTTACCTTTTACCAAAAGTATCAATTTGATTCACAATATTTGAGACATTTGGTTTATATTTGTATATAACATTACTGTTTAGAACTGTTATTTATTTTTACGCCACTCCTCTTTTTAATCAAGTCCTAAATCAGGTTTAAACCTATTACCAACATTGGATATACTAGTTGAACTGGGACTGTACCATACCCAGCAGACGCCAGCTGTGTTAAATAGTCGGCATCTGCCTGTAACAGCAGCTATCAGAGCTCAGATTGATGCTGTTCACCCTTTAAGAGAATCTTTCCCTAAATTTTTCATGTTGAACTGGACATACAATGTAATAGGTGTTGCAGAGCAGAATAAAACGTGTTTTGTTTTTTATTTTGCCTCTCCATTGTGAAGAAATTATCAAAGTATTTGCCACTTAAACAGATAATTTTTTTCAAGTCCAAGTGGACATTACCAGAGAGATTTCATGGGAGGCGTGTCCTTCTTTCTAATGTTGACCAGGGCAGCCACTAGGAATTTCAGGGTCCCATACTGGCAAAATTTCAGTCCGCCTTGTGACTGCACCCAGGCTCCACTCCAGCTCCGTCTCCACCACAGCTCCACCTCCACCCCTCGAACCTTCCACAGTCCCACCACCCACTCTTGGAAAAACTCATCTTCTGCACCACGTCCTCAGCAATCACACATTAACATCAAACACCAGATCACATACATAGCCAGCAGATTTTGTTTTGGCCAAAAGATTTTTTAAACATGCCTCCACGACAAGGTTAAAAACTTTTGGCCGGGCCCTACTCTACTCTAACCTATTAAACATTTCTTAAAATATCCAATACTCTTTTTAGGCATAATTTCTTTATTTTTCTTTATGGGAATGTGTCACATACATTTTTTAAAATGACCAATAATACAACATACAAGGGACAAATACCGTCACACCATGGCTGGACCACATATTACCACCACATATTGACCGAATAATACCACATACAAGGGACAAATACTGCCACACCATGGGTAAAACACATATTACCACTATATGGTGACTGAATAATACCACGTACACGGGACAAATACCGCCACACCATGACCAGACCACATATTACCATATTACCACCACCTAGTGACCGAATAATACCACATACAGGAGACAAATGCAACCACATCATGACCAGACCATATATTACCACCACATAGTGATCGAATACTACAATACTGATCATTAATAAAAAACACAATATTAATATTACCATAAGTGCCATTATGCACAGTAGTTCTGTACATAGTATACAGTGTATAGTGTCAGTGTACAGGTAATACAGGGATCATTGGTGACATTATACACAGGAGCTCTGTATATAGTGTCAGCATACAGGTAATACAGTGATCACCAGTGACTTTATACACAAGAGCTCTGTATATAGTGTCAGTGTACAGGTAACACAGTGACGCACCAGTGACATTATACATAGGAGCTCTGTATATAGTGTCAGTGTACAGGTAATACAATGATCACCGGTGACATTATACACAGGAGCTCTGTATATAGTATACAGTGTATAGTGTAAGTGTACAGGTAATACAGGGATCACCGGTGACATTATATACAGTACCTCTGTATATAGTGTCAGTGTGTGAGGGGCTCAGGGTGGAAGTTGTGGCGAGGGACTGCTGTGTTCCTACACCCTGGCTCCCTGCAAAAGAATAATGTCCCATTTCTCCTGTGCTGTGCATGTGGTGCGTAACACTCACGTTTTGGTCGCAGATCTTTGCTTTCTTCGGTTCTTCCACTTCAGGAATCACCGCACACACATTAGGGGACTTCCACTCTGTTTTATAAAAAAGAACTTTACTTAATTGTCCGAATTCAACAAAATGAAACATGCAGTATTGGACCCAAACTTTTCCATGTTCAAAGTCCATTGCACAGCACATATGTTCATGGTTCGCTACTCCTGGGCTATCCCTTCCAGTTCTTCTAGGTTCTGAGATGCTCCACAGCTTTAAGAGTCCTGTACCAATTCCCCTATGCTATTACCCGTCTGACTTCTCTTTTTGGGAAGGTTTTGAGACCCGCTTCTCTGTGCTTCCTGTGGACCGTAGGCCCCGAACGTTAAGGGAATGTCCGCTTAAGAGTTTCTGGCTAACGTTTCTCTGCTGCTGGACAGACTATGCTACTGTTGCCCTCTGAACCTTCAACTACTGCTCTGTCACATGTCTTCCTTTGACTAACTGCAATCAGGAAGTATCCTAGCTCTTCACTCAACCTGCTGCTCCCACACTGGAGCAGCTCCGAAACCCATTAACTATTTCCTAACTTATAACCAAATACTTCCTATCCTATAGTGCCCACCGCTGCACTTTCCCATTCCTAATCTAGTACTCTATCTATACCCGTCTTATACTAACCCTGTTACTGTCACGTGAGACATTATACAATATAAAACATTCTTTTATAAACACAAGTTATCTTCACACAGGTGGGGGGAAATGCATGACCTTTCAGGTCACCCCCTTACAAGTGTACAGGTAATACATTGATCACCGGTGACATTATACACAGGAGCTCTGTACATAGTATACAGTGTATAGTGTCAGTGTACAAGCAATACAGTGATCACCAATCACATTATACACAGGAGATCTGTACATAGTATACAGTGTATAGTGTCAGTGTACAAGCAATACAGTGATCACCAATCACATTATACACAGGAGATCTGTACATAGTATACAGTGTATAGTGTCAGTGTACAAGTAATACAGTGATCACCAATCACAATATACACAGGAGATCTGTACATAGTATACAGTGTATAGTGTCAGTGTACAAGTAATACAGTGATCACCAATCACAATATACTCAGGAGCTCTGTGCATAGTATAAAATGTATCGTGTCAGTGTACAAGCAAAACACTGACTCACCAGTGACATTTCTAGTCGAAGTCCTTCATCTTTGCTTTTCTTCTTCATCCAGCACAGACCGCCATCACTTCTTCCAGCCAGGACTAGTCTCTGCAGAAAATAACGCAGTTATCTAGCGCTCCATTTCCAGAGCAAATTCCCCAATTTTTCCCCAACTTCTACACTACACCAGATGGAGAAAAAAAAGCGACATAGTGCAGCCCTGCACAGTAATAGGATTCCACTACTGAAAACAGTATCCTCAAAAATAAAATACATCACAGCAGTCCTTAATTAGCTCCTACAGTAATAATGTGTCACATCCTGGTCCCATATGTACTCCATTCTGGACCCCACATGTCTCATTCCTGGCCCTTTGTGCCTCATTCCTGACCCCTTGTGTTCTCCCATCCTGGTCCCATGTGACTTCATCCTGCCCCCATATGTCTACATCCTGCCTTCATGTGTCTCCATCCTTCCCCCATGTCTCCATTCTGCCTCCATGTGTCTCCATACTGCCCTATGTCTCCATACTGCCCTATGTCTCCATTCTGCCCCCATGTCTCCATTCTGCCTCATGTCTCCATTCTGCCTCATGTCTCCATTCAGCCCCATGTCTCCATTCTGCCCCCATGTGTCTCCATTCTGCCCCCATGTGTCTCCATTCTGCCCCCATGTGTCTCCATTCTGCCCCATGTGTCTCCATTCTGCCCCCATGCATCTCCATTCTGCCCCCATGCATCTCCATTCTGCCCCATGCATCTCCATTCTGCCCCCATGCATCTCCATTCTGCCCCCATGCATCTCCATTCTGCCCCATGTCTCCATTCTGCCTCATGTCTCCATTCTGCCCCATGTCTCCATTCTGCCCCCATGTGTCTCCATTCTGCCCCCATGTGTCTCCATTCTGCCCCCATGTGTCTCCATTCTGCCCCCATGTGTCTCCATTCTGCCCCATGTGTCTCCATTCTGCCCCCATGCATCTCCATTCTGCCCCCATGCATCTCCATTCTGCCCCCATGCATCTCCATTCTGCCCCCATGCATCTCCATTTTGTCCCCATGTCTCCATTCTGCCCCATGTCTCCATTCTGCCTCATGTCTCCATTCTGCCTCATGTCTCCATTCTGCCCCCATGTGTCTCCATTCTGCCCCCATGTGTCTCCATTCTGCCCCATGTGTCTCCATTCTGCCCCCCTGTGTCTCCATTCTGCCCTCATGTCTCCATTCTGCCCCCATGCATCTCCATTCTGCCCCCATGTGTCCATTTTGTCCCCATGTCTCCATTCTGCCCCCATGTCTCCATTCTGCCTCATGTCTCCATTCTGCCTCATGTCTCCATTCAGCCCCATGTCTCCATTCTGCCCCCATGTGTCTCCATTCTGCCCCCATGTGTCTCCATTCTGCCCCCATGTGTCTCCATTCTGCCCCATGTGTCTCCATTCTGCCCCCATGCATCTCCATTCTGCCCCCATGCATCTCCATTCTGCCCCATGCATCTCCATTCTGCCCCCATGCATCTCCATTCTGCCCCCATGCATCTCCATTCTGCCCCATGTCTCCATTCTGCCTCATGTCACCATTCTGCCCCATGTCTCCATTCTGCCCCCATGTGTCTCCATTCTGCCCCCATGTGTCTCCATTCTGCCCCCATGTGTCTCCATTCTGCCCCCATGTGTCTCCATTCTGCCCCATGTGTCTCCATTCTGCCCCCATGCATCTCCATTCTGCCCCCATGCATCTCCATTCTGCCCCCATGCATCTCCATTCTGCCCCCATGCATCTCCATTTTGTCCCCATGTCTCCATTCTGCCCCATGTCTCCATTCTGCCTCATGTCTCCATTCTGCCTCATGTCTCCATTCTGCCCCCATGTGTCTCCATTCTGCCCCCATGTGTCTCCATTCTGCCCCCATGTGTCTCCATTCTGCCCCATGTGTCTCCATTCTGCCCCCCTGTGTCTCCATTCTGCCCTCATGTCTCCATTCTGCCCCCATGCATCTCCATTCTGCCCCCATGTGTCCATTTTGTCCCCATGTCTCCATTCTGCCCCCATGTCATCTCCATTCTGCCCCCATGTCATCTCCATTCTGCCCCCATGTCATCTCCATTCTGCCCCATGTCTCCATTCTGGTCCCATGTCTCCATTCTGGTCCCATGTCTCCATTTTGCCCCCATGTGTCTCAATTTGCCCCCATGTCTCTACATTCTGCCTCATGTGTCTCCATACTGACCCATATGATCTCCCATGCTGCCCCCATAGTGCAGCTTTACAAAAAGTAAAATAGAAAAAAAAAGTTTCTTCTTACCTGGCCACGGTCCAGCGGCATCCTCTCCCTCATCCATCTGAGGCGCGGACGTGCCGGTACATGGCAGTGACGTCATACGACGTGCGCACCGATGTCAGCTTCTGGCCTGTGATTGGCTGGTGGCTGTTAACTATTGCCATGTGGGGAAGCCACCCACTTCCAGCACAGCAATAGATTTCAACTCACCGTGCGTCCGAGGACATAAGAACATATTTGGTATCATTGTCCATAAAAGTTAAAATCTATTAAAATATAAAATTAATAAAACTGATTTTGTAAATGCCAAAAATAAGAAGAAAAAAAATTGAAAGTCCAAAATGGCAATTCTGTAGAAAAATGCGATAAGAAGTGATGTCCTATAAAGTCTGAAGAGGGCTTAATCAGAGAAAATAACTTTGCAGAAAGTACAGTGATTGAATTGCAGGATGACTGGGATAATGTTACTTCTCTGATGAAGCCCCCTACAGATTGTTTTTGACGTATGGATAAAATGATTGTCCGGAGAAGAAAAGATGATCTCTACCATGAGCCCTGTGTCATGCCAACAGTAAAGCATCCTGAGACCACCCATGTGGGGTTGCTTTTCATCCAAGGGAGTGTAATATTGAGATTTTGCATAAACTTGATGTATTTGTTAAACATGTAAAAACTTCTGAAATGTTGATTACTGTTCTTTAATAACCATAGAAACATCTGATTAAAAGATCTAAAAATTTTGAAGCAGCAGTCTCAAAACTTTTGGCCACAAGGAGAAAAAGTCATATAGTCATGTGTGATCACACAGGGGGTTGTATTGTGAGTCATGCTAACACTGGAATAGTTGGGTTATCTTCAGTTGAAATATGGGAACAATGCTATACCTGCAGTATTGTGGCATTTATGAGGGCTGCAAGAACGAAAAGGTCAATCCACGGTGATAAGAGGGGCTCCTGTTTCTTGGCCCTACATTGTTACTGAGTTACTCAGCACACAGAGATAGCTTGTCTGCCTCCTCTCTTAAACCTATGGGAAGCACAAGCACCTACTGTTAGCTCTTGTCACTGATCGATAGCAACAATTGGGCTTTAGTCAAACAAGACCGAGGGAGATAACTGCTGTCTGCCAGTTTGCTTTAGCTGAGCTGTTTCCAATAAGGTAGAAGGAGACAGCTGCCTCTCCTGTGAACTTACTTAAGGCTCAGTTATAAAGTGTCAAAGGATGGAAAAATACATCACAAAATATGGTGGATGGTTGGACGCAATATTTACTAACATGTTTCCATATTTTTCTTACAAGTGAACAAGTGTAGCGTCTACAGTACAGACATATCTATGAATGACGGTTTTACTAATGGTGTATATGTATGAAAGCCCAAGGCCTTCACCTGTAATTTCTAGTAGAAACTGGAAGATGTTCATGAACTATGTTAAAGGGAACTTGTCAGCTGATTCATGCTGCCCAAACCACAGGTAGCATAAGTCAGATCCCAACTACATGATTGCAGACAGTTATATTTTTCTCAAAAATGCTCCGAAGTTTCAGAGAAAATACATTTTGGAGATCACATCGCCACTCCAGGTGATTGACAGGTCTCTCATTAAGTACATACAGTGGGGAAAAAAAGTATTTAGTCAGCCACAAATTGTGCAAGTTCTCCCACTTAAAAAGATGAGAGAGGCCTGTAATTGACATCATAGGTAGACCTCAACTATGAGAGACAAAATGAGAAAACAAATCCTGAAAATCACAATGTCTGAATTTTTTTCATATTTTGGTGCAAAATAAGCATTTGGTCAATTACAAACAAGCAAGATTTCTGGCACTCACAGTTCTGTAACTTCTTCTTTAAGAGGCTCCTCTGTCCTCCACTCATTACCTGTAGTACTGGCATCTGTTTGAACTTGTTATCAGTATAAAAGACACCTGTCCGCAACCTCAAACAGTCACACTCCAAACTCCACTATGGTGAAGACCAAATAGCTGTCGAAGGACACCAGAAACAAAATTGTAGCCCTGCACCAGGCTGGGAAGACTGAATCTGCAATAGGCAAGCAGCTCGGTGTGAAGAAAACAACTGTGGGAGCAATAATTAGAAAATGGAAGACATACAAGGCCACTGATAATCTCCCTCGATCTGGGGCTCCACACAAGATCTTACCCCGTGGGGTCAAAATGATCTCAAGAACGGTGAGCAAAAATCCCAGAATCACATGGGGGGCCTAGTGAATGACCTGCAGAGAGCTGGGGCCAATGTTACACAGGCTACCATCAATATTAAACTCATTAGTGTCCTTATATATATCACATCACATAACTCCAAATTATAATCTACGCCACACCGGGGTCTAAGAAGAACCCAAAAAGACCAGAGTTTTTAGGAAAATTCGCGCGAGGACACACACCTGTTACAGGGCTGGAGTAAGTAACATACCTTTTATTCCAAAACTATATAATAACCTATGCATTAGGCTTTATTGCTTTGGGAAATTCCACAAGGAATATTATACATTGCCAAATGCACTAGACACTTTATTTATGGTTGACAAGCCAATGCTGCATTTTTGTAATTAATTATTACCCTGCTCATGGTATAATGGTGGAGGATGGTGTCCTCGTTTTGTAGCACCATGTTGCTGTAATTCTTTTTAAACTTTTTTCAATAAAGATGTTATGAATTTTCCTAAAAACTCTGGTCTTTTTGGGTTCTTCTTAGACCCCGGTTTGGTAAAGGCTACCATCAGAAAGACACTACGCCCTGCTTAAGCCATTACATGTCCGGGCCCGTCTGAAGTTTGCTAGAGAGCATTTGGATGATCCAGAAGAGTATTGGGAGAATGTCATATGGTCAGATGAAACCAAAGTAGAACTGTTTGGTAGAAACACAACTCGTCGTGTTTGGAGGAGAAAGAATGCTGAGTTGCATCCAAAGAACACCATACCTACTGTGAAGCATGGGGGTGGCAACATCATGCTTTGGGGCTGTTTCTCTGCAAAGGGACCAGGACGACTGATCTGTGTCCATGAAAGAATGAATGAGGCCATGTATCGTGAGATTTTGAGTGCAAACCTCCTTCCATCAGCAAGGACATTGAAGATGAAACGTGGTTGGGTCTTTCAGCATGACAGTGATCCCAAGCACACCGCCAGGGCAACGAAGGAGTGGCTTCGTAAGAAGCATTTCAAGGTCCTGGAGTGGCCTAGCCAGTCTCCAGATCTAAACCCTATAGAAAACCTTTGGAGAGAGTTGAAAGTCCGTGTTGTCCAGCAACAGCCCCAAAACATCACTGCTCTAGAGGAGATCTGCATGGAGGAATGGGCCAATATACCAGCAACAGTATGTGCCAACCTTGTGAAGACTTACAGAAAACGTTTGACCTCTGTCATTGCCAACAAAGGATATGTAACAAAGTATTGAGATGAACTTTTGCAATTGACCAAATACTTAAATTCCACCAAAATTTGAAAAAAAATTCTTTCCAAATCAGACAATGTGATTTTCAGGATTTGTTTTCTCATTTTGTCTCTCATAGTTGAGGTCTATCTATGATGTCAATTACAGGCCTCTCTCATCTTTTAAAGTGGGAGAAGTTGCTCAATTGGTAGCTGACTAAATACTTTTTTTCCCCACTGTACATAGGAGATATCTGGCAATCCACTAGAGCGTTGTGGGCGAAGCTGTCCAGGGGACAGAGCGTTTCAGAGAAAAATATGCCTGGCTGCAACCAGGCAGCCAGGTGGTGATTCAGGCTGACCATAGTTTGGACAGCATGAATTGGCTGACACGTTCCCTTTAAAGAAAGTATCCTCTATGTCCAGCCACACAAAACACAAATTTACAAAGTAGCTTTATTATTATTATTTTTTATTATTATTATTATTTTTACAGAATGTAAAGCTATGAAACTTTTGCAAATTACTTTTTTATTAGGAGATTTGTCTTCATTGCTGCAAAAATAATTGCATGTAAGTGGCTTCAAAACTCTTGATTTTCCTATTTTCTATTTGTCTGCCTTTAGCTGCATTGATGTCAGTGAACACTCATTTGGAGTACAGATGATGGCAGTGATGGGTCAGCCCATCTCCTCCTCTGACTGTTGTGCTTATCAGAACAATCTCCAGCTGCAGCTTATTCCAGAGTTAAGGCCCCGTCACACTTAGCGACGCTGCAACGATCCCGACAACGATACGACCTGTCAGGGATCGTTGCTGCGTCGCTATGTGGTCACTGGTGAGCTGTCAAACAGGCAGGCTCAACAGCGATCAGGGGAGCAGCGACATCGTGGAAAGAATCTTTCCACGATGTCCTGCTCCTGGTTACCAGCCTGCTGAAGCAGGAGCAGGCTGGTAACCATGATAAACATCGGGTTACTAGGGGCACACGCGCGCCTAGTAACCCGTTGTTTATCATGGTTACCACTCTGCTACGGTGAGCGGGAGGTTACCGCTCACTTTAGCAGGCTCGTAACCATGATAAACAACGGGTTACTAGGTGTGCGTGTGCCCCTAGTAACTCGATGTTTATCATGGTTACCAGCCTGATTGCTGCTCCCGCTGGTCTCACACAGCGATGTGAGCTGACCAGCGGGAGGGCAACGACCAAAAAATGGTCCAGGACACTTTGCAGCGATCAGCGACCTCACAGCAGGGGCCTGATCGCTGCAAAGTGTCACACATAGCGACATCGCTGGTGAGGTCGCTGTTGCGTCACCAAAACCGTGACACAGCAGCGATCTCGCTAACGATCTCGCTATGTGAGACGGGGGCTTTAGTGAGCACTGCCATCATCTGTACTCCAAATGAATATGTTCTGATATCAAAGTAGCTAAAGGCAGGGAAATAGAATGGAAAAAAGGAGGAACCTGGAAGCCACATACAATTATTTTTACAAGAATTAATGCAAATCCCCCCAAAAAGTGATATGCAAAGTTTCATAAGTGTACATGGAAGACAAAATGTAAAAAAAAAAGTAAAACTTTACTTTCTTTTTAACTTTAAAATCACATAGATTAGAAATCTGATGTCCATGGAACATGGTAGAACCATGCTGTACTGTACATTTGCATAACGCCAATTGAGGCACATGGAAAATGCAGCATCGAATGTCACATGTTTCCAGAGGGGAAATTGATGCAACAGCAACACAAGCAATATATATGGGTCCATAATATAGACCCCCTAGGAACTCTATGAACTGTTGGTTACCCATACACATTAAATACCTATCAGCCATCAGCTATTTCTCCCGAGCCACCTTATACACATGAAATGTTGGCTCGTCCTGTGTGTGTATGCGTTGTGTCTGGGACAGGAGGATAGGTAGCCTGTCAGAGACCTCTTGTGGTGGCTTATCGTCTTGGAGAATAAAAGGATAGGACATGTTGAAGTCAAACAGCCCAATCTTTCTTTCTCCAAATGACGCGCCCCCTGGGCCTGTGCTGTGCAGGGAATACCCGGAGCCGGGCCTTCTGTAAGATGCTGGGGGTTGTAGTCTCCGTGTGGCGGCGACCCGGTCCGTGCCCAGGGTGGTCAATTCAGTGGGAGTCTTAATGTTGTAACAAGTGTCCGACTACGCCACCCGTGGATTGCGG
This sequence comes from Phyllobates terribilis, assembly GCF_046119375.1. Classification (NCBI taxonomy): domain Eukaryota; kingdom Metazoa; phylum Chordata; class Amphibia; order Anura; family Dendrobatidae; genus Phyllobates; species Phyllobates terribilis. The sequence continues at coordinate 106,005,859 of NW_027362762.1, forward strand.
TCAGTGGGGACCGCCGCTGCGCTGCAGACCGCTGAGGCTGATGTAGTTTGCGCAGCCGAGTATGGAATAACTCGGGAGAAGTATTGCCTCAGGGCAGCTAGTGTAGAAGATGGTGGGAGTGATGGTGTGAGCGTCCCAGTACTAATGGTGCTGGTGCGGCGATGAAACACAGAGACGTGCGGTTGCAGTTTCCAATGCTTTACTCACAGTTGTTATTCGTGTCAATCCTGCAGGCGATGACTGCCCAAGCCGTGCTGCGTCCACCAGGTAAGGGACTCGACCAACTCCCAGGCAATTCCAGAGCGTGGCACAGGGCTCCCTTCCTTTCCTTTCTCTGGCCATCCCCACCAGAGACCCACCTTTGTCCAGCTCCCTCGGGCCTTCTGTTGGCGAAACCTATCTCCGGTTTCCCTGACCCTATGCGGTATGCTTTCCTGGTGGATGTAGTGGGGGGTCGCACCAAGATGTGGTGACGACCTCCGGTCTTTGGCTGAGGAATCTGTTGCCTCCACCAATTTGGGTTCCGCTACCCTGCTCTGCCAACCCTTCACCCTGTATCTTCTGGGCATATGGGGTTCCTTCTTTACTCGCGTCTCTGGGCCTTTCTCTGTGTTCCTTGCTTCCTTTCTCCTCTGTTCCAGTTCCTTTCTTACTTTCCTTTCCGTTCCTTCTCCTCTCTCCTCTCTCTTTCTGCTGTTTCTGGCCTCCACTCCAGGCCTGCCTCTGGAGCTGGGCCCAGACTGAGCCACAGCTCCCTGCCAGCCCTCTCTAGCTGAACTCCTGACTGAACTGAACTGACTGACTGTCCTAAGATGGTGCCCACCTTATATACCTCCTTCTAACACCCGAGCCCAGGTGACTAGCAACCAATGGGCTCCTACCTATGCCCAAAGACCCACCCCTATCTGCTCCTACACCACAGGGTGTACTTTCCCCTCCCCACTCCAGCCAGGGACAGATTCTGTCGTGCCTGCACTTCTGTCTAGTGGGAGCACCGTTGAGCTGTCCCTCGGAAATGGGGTGTGTGTGGTGCATGCAGCCTAACGAGTCCTGGTACACACTCCATCCTTACCCGGGAGTGGAATATCACACCTCTGGTTTGAGGTGCAATACCCCTGTAGCAGCCGAGCCCTCGGGGTGCTACACAAACATCTGCCATGGGGAGAGAGAGTCAGAAGGCCTTCATACATATCAGATGGTCGACTGATCCCAAAGAACTGGTTTGAGCTACATTAATCTAACATGTACAGTACAGACCAAAAGTTTGAAGTTTGGACACACCTTCTCATTTAAAGATTTTTCTGTATTTTCATGAGTATGAAAATTGTAGCATTCACACTGAAGGCATCAAAACTATGAATTAACACATGTGGAATTATATACTTAACAAAAAAGTGTGAAACAACTGAAAATATGTCTTATATTCTAGGTTCTTCAAAGTAGCCACCTTTTGCTTTGATGACTGCTTTGCACACTCTTGGCATTCTCTTGATGAGCTTCAAGAGGTAGTCACCGGAAATGGTTTTCACTTCACAGGTGTGCCCTGTCAAGTGGGATTTCTTGCCTTATAAATGGGGTTGGGACCATCAGTTGTGTTGGGCAGAAGTCTGGTGGATACACAGCTGATAGTCCTACTGAATAGACTGTTAGAATTTGTATTATGGCAAGAAAAAAGCAGCTAAGCTATGAAAAACGAGTGGCCATCATTACTTTAAGAAATGAAGGTCAGTCAGTGCGAAAAATTGGGAAAACTCTGAAAGTGTCCCCAAGTGCAGTTGCAAAAACCATCAAGCGCTACAAAGAAACTGGCTCACATGAGGACCGCCCCAGGAAAGGAAGACCAAGAGTCACCTCTGCTTCTGAGGATAAGTTTATCAGAGTCACCAGCCTCAGAAATCGCAGGTTAACAGCAGCTCAGATTAGAGACCAGGTCAATGCCACACAGAGTTCTAGCAGCAGAAACATCTCTACAACAACTGTTAAGAGGAGACTTTGTGCAGCAGGCCTTCATGGTAAAATAGCTGCTAGGAAACCACTGCTAAGGACAGGCAACAAGCAGACGAGACTTGTTTGGACTAAAGAACACAAGGAATGGACATTAGACCATTGGAAATCTGTGCTTTGGTCTGATGAGTCCAAATTTGAGATCTTTGGTTCCAACCACCGTGTCTTTGTGAAAAGGTGAACGGACGGACTCTATATGCCTGGTTCCCACCATGAAGCATGGAGGAGGAGGTGTGATGGTGTGGGGGTGCTTTGCTGGTGACACTGTTGGGGATTTATTCAAAATTGAAGGCATACTGAACCAGCATGGCTACCACAGCATCTTGCAGCGGCATGCTATTCCATCCGGTTTGCGTTTAGTTGGACCATCATTTATTTTTCAACAGGACAATAACCCCAAACACACCTCCAGGCTGTGTAAGGGCTATTTGACCAAGTAGGAGAGTGATGGGGTGCTACGCTAGATGACCTGGCCTCCACAATCACGAGACCTGAACCCAATCGAGATGGTTTGGGGTGAGCTGGACCGCAGATGTGACGCCCTCCCTAAGCTTTGAGGTTACTCGGAGCCGGGTCAGTGTAGGTGTCGCGAGGAGGGATGCAGTCGTGGCCTGGACCCGTTCCGTGCCCAGGGCTGTCACATAAAAATATTGGGCTTTCAAAGATGAGTGGTATTTCGACTACGCTACCTGCGGTTCCTGGTGACAGCCACCAGCGCTGCGTCAGTCCTCTGAGGCCGGTGTTCTAGCAGCTCAGATGGTACTACTCCCCACAGGCGGAGTAGGCCTCAGGGCAGAGAGAGTAGGAGGACTATGTGGAAGTATGGTGCGTGCAGTGCCGCGCAGGAATGAACAAGCTGAGACGGTGTATGAAGTCATCCGGGTCTTTACTCACTTTAGATGAACTTTCAGCCGCAAAGCTTCTCTCTGCTGCACACGGCGTACTGCGGCCAATGGGAAGGGGGTTCAGCACTTCCCAGGTAGATCAGGAGCACCTGTCGAGACCCCGCTGGTGTGTGTTCCTCTCCTTAGTAAGTTCTCCCACTGAGTCTTCTCCTGACTGTGTGTGGTACAAACATGGTGTAAGGCCGGGTCCCACTGGATAAACACAGTGTGAGGGATACAGGTGGCGACTCCGCTCTGTCCGTATTCCCCCTGGGATCCACTAAGCCTCCGGGCTTTTCCGACTGAGACGTGAAGTAACGAAGTCAGATGTCGGGGGCCGGTTACCCCTTTTGCAGCAGGAATCCCTCTGGCTAGGCCAGAATAAAGAATACCGGTGGCGACTCCACTCCGTCCGTATCCCCCTGGGATCGTTTTGGCTGTGGAGCCTATCTCCTCTGCTTCCCTCCCAGGCCTTCTTAGGACAGGACTCTGACTGGGTAGAGACAGTGGTTAACTCAGACCCGCTCCTCATCTCAAGGCCAGAGTACGAGGACCGCGAACCTTCCGCCAGCTACAGCCTCTAGCTGGACCCTGACCGAAGACCCTCAATCAAAGACCTTAAACCTAAGATGGCCGTAGATTAAATATGAATCAATAAGTGTTTCCTAAAAGTGTGTCCTCCACCCTCACCCACTACATGGTTCCCCCTATCTTTTGGTTCCCCCCATCTCCTCTATCCCGGGCCGGGGCAGCACCCTGGTGCATTTAGGCCCCCTAAAGGACAGGAGTGGTGTAGTGTTGAGTGGTGAAGTGGGGTCCTGAGTGATGCTCCATCCTTACCTGGAAGAGGAGATACCACACCTCTATCTGAGGTGCAGTACCCCTGTGGCGACTGAACCCTCAGGGGCGCCACATTCCCCCCTGGTGAAACACAGCACGTCCGCGGGCTGCAATAGAGTAAAGAGTTGGTACAGACATTTAAATTTTAAAAGGTTTTTTTGTAAACATAAAACAATCTTCCCTTTATGGGAGGTTAGGACACTTTAACGGTGCCTACAGGTAGTATTCAACCCCCTGCAGATTTAGCTGGTTGACACATGCGGAATTAACTTGGCATTGTGACATTTGTACTGTAGATCAGCCTGGAAGTGGGAAATGCACTGCAGCAAATTTTGTTTTTTGTTTTTTTTTTTTGTTTTTTTTTTTTAAACGTAAAAAGTTAATTCAGAGTGTCATTTATTATTCAACCCCTCAAACCACAAGAATTCTGTTTGGTCCCCCTAAAGTATTAAGAAGTAGTTCAGGCACCAAGAATAATGAGCTTCACATGTGTGGATTAAAGATCTCTTTTGCCAGCCTTTTCTGACTATTTAAGACCCTCCCCAAACTTGTGAACAGCACTCAGACATGGTCAACATGGGAAAGACAAAGGAGCATTCCAAGGCCATCAGAGACAAGATCGTGGAGGGTCACAAGGCTGGCAAGGGGTACAAAACCCTTTCCAAGGAGTTGGGCCTACCTGTCTCCACTGTTGGGAGCATCATCCGTAAGTGGAAGGCTTATGGAACTACTGTTAGCCTTCCACGGCCTGGACAGCCTTTGAAAGTGTCCTCCCGTGCCGAGGCCAGGCTTGTCCGAAGAGTCAAGGCTAACCCAAGGACAACAAGGAAGGAGCTCCGGGAAGATCTCATGGCAGTGGGGACATTGGTTTCAGTCAATACCATAAGTAACGTACTCCACCGCAATGGTCTCCATTCCAGACGAGCCCGTAAGGTACCTTTACTTTCAAAGCGTCATGTCAAGGCTCGTCTACAGTTTGCTAATGATCACTTGGAGGACTCTGAGACAGACTGGTTCAAGGTTCTATGGTCTGATGAGACCAAGATCGAGATCTTTGGTGCCAACCACACACGTGACGTTTGGAGACTGGATGGCACTGCATACGACCCCAAGAATACCATCCCTACAGTCAAGCATGGTGGTGGCAGCATCATGCTGTGGGGCTGTTTCTCTGCCAAGGGGCCTGGCCATCTGGTCCGCATCCATGGGAAGATGGATAGCACGGCCTACCTGGAGATTTTGGCCAAGAACCTCCGCTCCTCCATCAAGGATCTTAAGATGGGTCGTAATTTCATCTTCCAACAAGACAACGACCCAAAGCACACAGGCAAGAAAACCAAGGCCTGGTTCAATAGGGAAAAAGTCAAGGTGTTGGAGTGGCCTAGTCAGTCTCCTGACCTTAACCCAATTGAAAACTTGTGGAAGGAGCTCAAGAATAAAGTCCACATTAGACACCCAAAGAACCTAGATAACTTGGAGAAGATCTGCATGAAGGAGTGGGCCAAGATAACTCCACAGACCTGTACCGGCCTGATCAGGTCTTATAAAAGACGATTATTAGCTGTAATTGCAAACAAGGGTTATTCCACAAAATATTAAACATAGGGGTTGTATAATAATTGACCCACACTTTTATGTTTAAAATTTAATAAAATTCAACTGAGCAACATAACTTTATGGTTTGTAAGATTTATGCTTCTGTTCATAAAACCTACTCTCGTTTGCAGTTTGAAGGCTCTAACTTATTTGCATCTTATCAAACCAGCTAAATCTGCAGGGGGTTGAATACTACTTGTAGGCACTGTATATACTGTATATAATATAAATATAGAAAAACATCAAAGAGACATTATGCATGTAGACAGTGCTGTAGAAAATACGGTAGAAAGCGTCAGTTCAGCAGCATGAGGGACCTGTCTCAAACCCCCAACGTAGGCCCTGGGGTGGTTGCAGGGCATGGAGATCCCGAGTCGGACCTCCGGTAGAGCCACTCCAGACAGGTTTTGCTTCTGAGGTCTGAGGTAGAAGCGGTTTTGTATAAAACCAATAGGGAGCACCTAAATAGATACAAACTATTTACAAAGTTAGTCTGTCTACTGCTTAGCGTCCGCAGGGACAAATGTCTCTCTCAACTGGGTACGGGTGCAGAAAGGGAAACAAGGAACAGTTCACACAAAAGTTCACACAACAGGGAGATGCATCTCCCGAGGCTGCTTAAAAGTGGTATCCCCGCCGGGGAAATGGCTCATCTTTCCCGACGGAGCCTGACCGGTCCTCTGTGGGCAGGTGAGTAGGGGCATCCTCCTTGAATACCCTGTTGACACCCAGGGCATACCACCCACGCTCCCCGTGGTGGGGGGTGTAGGACACCAAATCGCCCGGGTAGAGGTTCCGGCCAGGGTGGCCCTGCTCCAGCCGCGGCTTGACGTCCCGCCGGTTGACGAACAAGTCCCGGTTGAACTGTGGGCTGCGGATGAAGCCACATCCTGCCACCTGGTGGAAGCGCACGGTGACGCCTTCTTCCCGGGGCTTGGACGGGTGGCCTCCGCCTGACGGGCCTGTGCTTTGGCAGCCTTGGCGCGCACCTCCAGACGCTCACAGCGGACCCTCTTCTCCCGCCACTCTTTCTCAAACTGGAGGAGCTCCTTTCGGCAAGTCTCCTCCCGCCTCTGCGCTTCGGTCTTGGTTTCCCGGGGGAAGCCCATCAGGTCACCCCCCCGGTTATCCCAGGCAAACTCTTCTGACTGGTGGCACGGGCAGCGGCAGTAGCGGGGGTTGCTGCGGGCCTTCTATTGGTGCGGCCCAGTCCGGGTTGGGGCAGGTGTTCACCCAGGTAAGCGCAGGCGGTTCCGGCTCGGGAGTCGGGAGTCATAGCAGGTCTCCGGTAGCGGCAGCGGCTTGGGCCTCGGCCTCACAAGCCAGGAGCTGCTCCCATACGATGGCGCCCGGGGATAGGGGTGCCGGCAGGAGATTTAGGAGGGCTTCGGTGCGTCCCACGTCCGGGATAGGGGTTTCAGTCTTACCCGCACTTGGGCTGCACGGGGCCTCCTGGGCTTCCTCCGCCTGGGCTGGAGCCTCACTTGTCAGGCGCGACGAGCTCTGGCGGCGGGCCCTGATCCTCCGCAACACCTCTTCTCTCCACTCTGCGGCAGCCAGTCGCTGGGCCTCTTCGACCCTCCGGGTCAGGTCCTGCGTTTCACCACGGAGAAACTCGGCCTGCTCCGCGGTCAGGTAGATTCCCTCCATAGTGAGGGGTGTAGCAGCAGGTGGGCCAGCGATGGAGGACATCTCCTTTGCTGCTTCCATCTTTGCTGCTGGGTGCGGTCTGTTTCTCCTCCTTCTTTTGGGGCGGCTCCAGGGCGGCAGGCTGACAGGCACTACTTGGGACGTCCCATCCGTCTTGACGGACACTACTATGCGGACTGTCTCTGCTGGACGGGGCGGTCTGCACTTTTGGCGCCATTGGGGAGCCAGGAACACAATGGGAGGACTTTGGTTGCTGTTGCTTTTGCACATAATGGCGTCTGTTCTTCTTGGGCGGGCGCCACATTGAGTGTGTAACGACAGTCTTTTTGTGGAAAAAGGCGCACAGTACCCGGCGGCAATGGGGATTGACTTCTTCCGTTGCTGCAGGCACGCTATCCTGGCGCCTATGCCAAGTTGTAACGCCCTCCCTGAGCTTTGGGGTTACTCGGAGCCGGGTCAGTGTAGGTGTCGCGAGGAGGGATGCAGGCGTGGCCTGGACCCGTTCCGTGCCGAGGGCTGTCACATAAAAATATTGGGCTTTCAAAGATGAGTGGTATTTCGACTACGCCACCTGCGGTTCCTGGTGACGGCCACCAGCGCTGCGTCAGTCCTCTGAGGCCGGTGTTCTAGCAGCTCAGATGGTACTACTCCCCACAGGCGGAGTAGGCCTCAGGGCAGAGAGAATAGGAGGACTATGTGGAAGTATGGTGGGTGCAGTGCCGCGCAGGAATGAACAAGCCGAGACGGTGTATGAAGTCATCCGGGTCTTTACTCACTTTAGGTGAACTTTCAGGCGCAAAGCTTCTCTCTGCTACACACGGCGTACTGCGGCCACCGGGAAGGGGGTTCAGCACTTCCCAGGTAGATCAGGAGCACCTGTCGAGACCCCGCTGGTGTGTGTTCCTCTCCTTAGTAAGTTCTCCCACTGAGTCTTCTCCTGACTGTGTGTGGTACAAAAGTAGTGTAAGGCCAGGTCCCACTGGATAAACGCAGTGTGAGGGATACAGGTGCAACTCCACTCCATCCGTGTTCCCCCTAGGATCCACTAAGCCTCCGGGCTTTTCCGACTGAGGCGTGAAGTAACAAAGTCAGATGTCGGGGGCCGGTTACTCCTTTTGCAGCAGGAATCCCTCTGGCTAGGCCAGAATAAAGAATACAGGTGGCGACTCCACTCCGTCCGTATCCCCCTGGGATCCTTTTGCCTGTGGAGCCTATCTCCTCTGCTCCCCTCCCAGGCCTTCTTAGGACAGGACTCTGACCGGGTAGAGACAGTGGTTAACTCAGACCCGCTCCTCGTCTCAAGGCCAGAGTACGAGGACCGCGAACCTTCCGCCAGCTACAGCCTCTAGCTGGACCCTGACAGAAGACCCTCAATCAAAGACCTTGAACCCAAGATGGCCGTAGATTAAATATGAATCAATAAGTGTTTCCTACAAGTGTGTCCTCCACCCTCACCCACTACATTGTTCCCCCTATCTTTTGGTTCCCCCCATCTCCTCTATCCCAGGCCGGGGCAGCACCCTGGTGCATTTAGGCCCCCTACAGGACAGGAGTGGTGTAGTGTTGAGTGGTGAAGTGGGGTCCTGAGTGATGCTCCATCCTTACCTGGAAGAGGAGATACCACACCTCTATCTGAGGTGCAGTACCCCTGTGGCGACTGAACCCTCAGGGGCGCCACACAGAGTGAAGGCAAAAGGGCCAACAAGTGCTAAGCATCTCTGGGAACTCCTTCAAGATTGTTGGAAGACCATTTCCGGTGACTACCTCTTGAAGCTCATCAAGAGAATGCCAAGAGTGTGAAAAGCAGTCATCAAAGCAAAAGGTGGCTACTTTGAAGAACCTAGAATATAAGACATATTTTCAGTTGTTTCACACTTTTTTGTTAAGTATATAATTCCACATGTGTTAATTCATAGTTTTGATGCATTCAGTGTGAATGTACAATTTTCATACTCATGAAAATACAGAAAAATCTTTAAATGAGAAGGTGTGTCCAAACTTTTGGTCTGTACTGTATGTGCCAAATATACACTATTTTGTGACAATCTGATAGATCATCACTGCTCTTAATGGTAATTATGGAATGAATTGCTTGATAACAAAGACCACAGTCCTCAGCAAGACAGGGAAACATTGCAAGCTATAATAACAGCCTACAAAAAGCTAGGGGATCATTTTACATGTCAAGTGCTCTTTCATTTTTTGGCAGTAAAAGGGGAAGACAATTGGTAGTGATTGCGTATAAATGTGGAATATTCTTATGAACACTTAGTATTCGATATATAAGATAGAAAACACTTAGAAGTGGCTTTATATCGGCCATGGATAAAAAAATTATTGAAAATCAGTAAACAAATTATTTATAGTGAAACCGCTATATCTTAAAGTGATTGGTTTTCAAAGAAAAGGATAAAGGAGTGTGGTGGTTTCCGGTGCTGCCGCTGAAAAAGGTTAATCCAGGCGGTAAGTATAAAAAACGTAAAATTTATTGCAATGCGTTTTGGTGTAAAAACCTACTCCTTCCTCCGGCATAACCAATTTATTAAGTGTTTTTTACACTTACTGCCTGGATTATCCTTTGTCAGTGGCAGTGTCCAGGATCCACCGCTCTCCTTTATCCTTTACTTGTTATGTCCTCTCTCCATTTGGTGTGAGTACAGCAGCCGGAGCAGCAGCCACCATTGGATTATACATCACTCTTCACGTACTTGTGCTGCACACAACCTGATCAGGTGAGCGACTAACCCTCCAGCTCACCCTCACCAGTTGTCCATAGTGTTACACAGGTAGCAGCTCTTGTTTTTTCTGTCTCTCGGTTTTGAAAGAAGAAAATTGGTATAGCAATAACGATTCCACCCTTTAGGGTATGTGCAGACTCTCCGGAGCCAGCTGCGGCCCGAGGCTGCAGAGAAGCCGCCTCCGTCTTTTGCTCATTATGCAAATGAGCGCCAGCCTCTTTTCTTTTTTTTTCTCACATGCAGACTTTCCCCATAGGGGTTAGGTCTGTGGGGAAAGCCAGCATGCGGATCCTCCAGAGAAATTGACAAGCTGCGGTCTGGAAAGACGCGCCACATGTCAGTTTCTGCGGGTGTGCTGCAGACGCATAGTGGACATGGGATTTGTATAAATCCCATCCACTATGCTGTAACATCTGGCCGCTGCAGATTGCATGCAGCACACTTGCGCTGTGTCCAATCCGCAGTGAACACTGGTCGTGTGCACATACCCTTAGTGCTGAGTTGTCTGCAGTGATTGACAGCTCAGTTGTCCAGTCTGGTGCAGGGGCGTGCTGAGCAGTCTGTGTTTTTATTGACAGCTTGACTGTCCAATCTGAGACTGGAAGGTGCTGAGTAGGGTTGAGCGAGTATGTTCTGTCCGAGTATGCTCGGGCCGAGCTCCGAGTATTTACAGCTGCTCGGTGATGAGGTTAAATCGCTCCCATGTGCATGATTTGCTACTGTTTGACAGCTTTATTACATGTGAGGAATGTGTAAGAAATAGACATTCCTCACATGTAATAAAGCTGTCAAACATTTGCAAATCATGCACACGGGAGCGATTTAACCATATCACCGAGCAGCTGTAAATACTCGGAGCTCGGCCCGAGCATACTCGGCGAAAGGGTTAATAGAACATACTCGCTCAACACTAGTGCTGAACTTTTGTCAGGTACTCCTGGTTCCCTTGATTGCTCAACAATATAACTGAGCCATAGCTTCAGCTAAGTGTGGTTGGTTTACTTTGTGCCTTGTATTTTGCTTGTTCATGCATCGCTGCATGATCGTGGACCTCGTTCTGAACATCCATCTGTTTAAAGGGAATTTGTCACCACTTTGGAGTTACCAGACCTCTACTATGGCCATACAGGGTATAGAAAAGTAAATGTATATTTACCTGTATGGCCCATAGTAGAGGTCTGATTGCAGTGAAAAGCACTTTATTCAATTATATTTTGTACAGGCTTGGCGTCCGGGGACGCCAAGCAATCCCCGCCTATGTGCTTATTATTCCCCCAAATCCCCGCCTGTATGCTTAATTATCATATTCCCCCCTCCCCTGCACGTCACAGGGCCCTGTGACGTGCACTGTGCTCCCTGACTTCCCGGGCATACGCAAAGCACCACTCACATAGAGCGTGCTTTGCTTCATCCCAGCTCCGTCTCTCTGTGCACTGCGCCATAGATTTCTATTGCGCAGGCGCTGTGGCGTCACTGTCACTTCCCGGCGTCTGCGAAATAGAACCCTGCGGCGCAGTGCACGGAGAGACGGGGCCGGGATGAAGCAAAGCGCGCTCTATGTGAGCTCTATGTGAACGGCATTTTGCTCACATAGGCGGGGATTGCTTGGCGTCCCCCGGACGCCAAGCCTGTACACAATAGAGTTGATTAAAGCGCTTTTCTCTGCAATCAAACCTCTACTATGGGCCATACAGGTAAGTATAGATTTACTTTACTATACCCTGTATGTAGAGGTCTGATAACTCCAAAGTGGTGATAGATTCCCTTTAATCCCTTTGCTCTGATCCGCTATCCTCCTGGTATTTTGACCTCAGACCGTCGTTACCTGACTATGACTGTCTCTTCCCTCTGTTTATGACGTACCCTCCTGGCTATTGACCTCGGACTCCTCGACTATCCCGACTGACGGCTTGTCTGCGAGAAGTGACTCAGCGTCACAATTTTTTGACAAATTTTAACTACCTTTTGTATGTATCTACGGAATTAAAGAGAGTTTCCCCTTTTTGGATATTTAAAATGTCTTACGTCTGTGACCCTCCCCTATAAAGAGAATTCGGATGCCCTGATCCCCATTCTTCTAGAAGAAGTGACTGGTGGCAAGAAGAGATTGACGCATTTCTTGCCTTTCTCTATTGAAATCTGTGGAAGATAAGGAATCAGTCAAGCAAGTTCAGTTTCCCAAGAAATGCAGATCTCAGAGCAAGGGCTATGCCATAAATGTCAAGAAAGAGAAATTGCCTTTAAAATTAATTATAGGTTTAAATTATTTAAAATCGAAAAATGGACAGGTTGCGCAATGGACTTTGAAGGCAAAGGTTGCAGCATTGGAACAGCTATTAGATCTTGGATACATCTTTACATCTATTGATCCTTTACCCATATACATATCCTTCCAGTGATGTATCCTCTGCTATATATATACTTCTTCAGGGCATATACACAATGATTCCTTTGTCCATGTCGGCCGTATTAGTATCCTGTGATGAAGGCTGAGATTGCACATTTACCTGCATACTGGGCATCCACATGGCTCACACATGGTTACTCATTAATGTGGGCAGCTCTTACTGGCAAACTGAGCTGTCTATAAAAATCAATAGCTGGAATAATCCTTTTTTAAGAGGTTCCATGTCCTGAGCTGTTACTCGCTGAGCTGGTTGTTAGGAGGAAAGTTAAATATTGCAGCTACTAAAACTTTATCTCTCCATTCAGCCTTGGTGTCTTAAATGTTTAATGCATTTATTTCTTTTTTTGCTTAGTAGGCACCAACATATTCCACAGCGTTGTACACAAATTGTCATCCCTAGTTCCTTATCACCAAAGGAGCTTACAATCTAATTTCCCCATCTCACCCAAATGCTAATTCTGGTCAATTTGATAGGAAGCCAATTAACATATCAATATATTTTTGGAGAGTAGGAGGAAATTATAATGGCTGGAAAAACACAGGAAGAACATACAATCTCCATGCTACTGTTGTCCTTGGTTGCATTTTAAATGTCCACAGGGGGCACTAACTTTAGGGTAGGAAATAAAAAACAAAGGATATAAATACTGCATTCATTATTGTCTATGTTATTGGCTTTTCACACAGGAGATTAAATAGAAAAGTTGAGTCTCCATAGTATATATGTATATATAATATATATAGATATGTACCCTATATATATTTGTATACGTCATCACATATAGGGTCAACATAATGCACTGAATATTTGTGAGGCAATGCCGCACAGGGAAGATGTAAAGTGCTGGATCTGCAGTTATCACCTAATGGTAATAACATATTTTATGCTACAGGTGACATTTTGCATGTCTTTAATTTATTGAAAAATCCATGAAAATGTAAGAATTCATATATATATATATATATATATATATATACACATATATATATATGTGTGTGTGTAAATAATGATTATAATTATTATTATTATTAATAATAATAATATAAATAATAATAAATTGTAATGATAATAAATAAATAGTAATAATGATGATAAATAATAATAAAAGTAATATTAATAATAAATGGTAATGATAATAATAAATGAAAAGTAATGATGATAAAAAAAATAATGATAATAATAAATAGTAGTGATAACAATAAAAATAGTAACAATAATGATAATAATTAATAGTAAAAAACAAAACTCAATTATAATATTAATGATAATAACATCACTGTTGATGACAATTGCCAGAAAGATGGTGCAGTATTTTTATTTTATTATGTTAATATATCAACAGTTTCCCTAAATTAAAATGGAATATCATTTAAAAAAAAATGAAAATAAATAAATACAAGTAAAAAACAAGTTGGAAAAGCATGTAGTACATATTGTACATTGGGCTGAGGTCCTGCACACACTGTACAATTCTCTTCAGACCAGTACATATACAATCACACAGCTCCTTATC